>NC_143133.1:100784069-100935584 GCF_059928025.1 Delphinapterus leucas
GACAAAAGTTACTTTCTCTCTCTGTAGTTATTGAATAAGCTGGAGTACAAACTGTAAGGTTGACACACAGTAAACGTTATGTACATGCTTGCTGTTGATATTCTTATGTATTAGTATATGGTAGTATTATTGATCCAGAATGAGATATTTATATTTTACCACAATCCCAAGCTTAGTGACTTTCAGAAAAAATGTTGAATGACTAAATGGATAGTTAATTAGCTCTTCTATAAATGGTATCTTCTAGAACCAGTTCCTTTATCGTTTAACCCTGTGTATGAATCATCATTATCAAAAGCAGCCACTTCTACAAGAAACCATCCTGGCTTGCTATTACACTAAGGGAAAGGAATAGATTTTCTCTGTACTATCCATCAGGAACAGATAGGTACTGAGATCTTTGATACAAATAGGACCTTGGCAAAGATCACAAAGCAAAAAATTCCCTTGGAAGCTAAATAAATATGCAGTAGAAGTGAGAGGCAGATCAAAACCTTTTTAAAAAAAAAAACTTCTAATGCCTGACTTCTTTTAATATGGGCCATCGTATTCTCCTTTTTTTCTGTTTATGTAAAAACCAAAGAAACATATGAAGCCCAAATACTTGCCTGTTTTTGAATAATCACTCCTTGTATGACCTTCTCCTTTCCATATGACTGTAACTAAACTATAACCCATTCATTGCTATTTATCAACCAGGTGAACTAAGTGCTCTCAGTGGTATTGCAGCGTTACTGTGTTAATTTAGTTACACTGTAGTATCACTGATCTTCTTTCTGCCTGTATCTTTTCAGGTTGCATCAACAGTAAAAACTCTTAGCTTATGAATAATGTATATGGAAGTATTATCCATATTTACTTTACAGATTATTTTGGAATAAATGTAAAAATAAAGCATTTTTCTTTGTATACTGTACAAACTTTTTCTCAAATATTAATAATATTTCTCTAATATTAGATACCAGATATTGTTATACATTAACAAAGATCTGATGTACCTGGAGTTATTTATTTAACAAAATTTTAAATGATTTTTAAAATATTAAAAATTTTGAACCCATAAAGCACTATCCTAATAAAATAGCAACTATAATTTCTGCATGTTTTTTCTATATATAGATATTTCATATCTATATGTATCAAGCAGGGGTCTCCAGAGAAACCGGATCAATAGGATATGTGTGTGTGTGTGTGTATATAAAGAGACTCTTATTAGCTCATGTAATTATGGAGGCAGACAAGTCCCAAGATCTCCAAGGTGAGCCAGCAAGCTGGAGACCCAGGAGAGCCAATGGTGTAGTTCTGGTCTGAGAACCAGGTGAACTGAGGGTGTAGTTCCACAATGAAGGCCAACAGGCTCAGGACCCAGGAAGAGCTGGTATTTCGGATCAAACCCAAGGGCAACAAAAAGTTGATGTCCTAGTTTGAAGGCAGTCAGACAGAAAGTTCTTTCTTATCTGGGGGTGGGTAAACTATTTTGTTCTCTTCAGGCCTTCAAATAATTGGATGAGGACCACGTATATTGGGGAGAGCAGTCTGCATCCAAAAACAGTCTCACAGAAACACCCAGAATAATGTTTGACCAAATATCTACGCATCCCATGGTCCAGTCAAGTTGACACATAAAATTAATCATTATACTATATACATAAATGATCAACAGATGTATAATTTTATAACCTAGTTTTTAAAATGATGTTAATAATTTTATATAGTCTTGTATAAAAATTATTAAAATAAAATAACTTAATTAGCCTCCTGACAAGTAAATGTAGTAAAGAATCTTAAAATACTACCAGTATCTCAAAGGATCACAAATCAAAATTAATATATTAAGAGAAATATATTTGAGTATGCAATTAGTCATTTTTGCTAAAGGTATGAAAAATGTTTTTCATATATGAGACTCTTTGAAAAGGTGTTCCCATGTGAGGTTCTTTTGAATTCTAAACAGAAATATGATACAAATAGCCTACATCATGCTGCCTTGAACTTTATGCACATTTAATTGAATTCAATAGGCATGTATTGAATATCTATTATGTACAAGTTCTGTGTTAACTGCTAAGAGGGATATTAAGATGTGTTAAAAAGGCTTTCTCAAGGAAGACAAACAAGGACACATCTTAACTATGTTACAGGTAGTATTAGTTAACTGTTTCATTAGAGACACAAATGAAATAATAACCATCATATAAGAGAGAATGCTTTATCCTGTTTGAGAAGATTTATATAACATACATAATAGATAACATCATCTCTAGACTCTCAATAATGGGTGGAACTTTTATTGACAGATGAAAAAAGAAATTCTTGGTAGGAAGAACTGCTCAAGAAACGCTGGGAAAGAGAAAGATTTATTTTGTCAACAGAGAATTATATAGTAGTTCTGAAGTGTTAAGTGTATAGAGGAAGGAGTGATAATTGAAGGAAAACTTAAAAACCTGGAAATGGAGCTAGAGGCAGGTCAGAGTGAGCCTTGCATATCATCATAAAGAATTTGGATTTTGGGGGCTTCCCTGGTGGCACAGTGGTTGAGAGTCCGCCTGCCGATGCAGGGGGCATGGCTTCGTGCCCCAGTCCGGGAAGATCCCACATGCCGCGGAGCGTCTAGGCCCGTGAGCCATGGCCGCTGGGCCTGCGCGTCTGGAGCCTGTGCTCCGCAACGGGAGAGGCCACAACAGTGAGAGGCCCGCATACCACACACACACACACACACACAAAGAATTTGGATTTTTGAAAATTGGGAGCCATGAAAATATTTGAAAAGAGGAAAAACTAATCTGTAATTTAGGAATCATTTAGGAGGCAATACTAGGAATAGATTAAAATGCTGTGAGATTGTAAGGATACCCAGTTTTATTTGTATTTACCTCACCTATATCTAAAGAGGATTTGAGACAGTTTGTATAATTAAAAAATACAGGTGAGAAAATAAGGGCAAAATGAAAAAATAAAGACAAGAAAATAAGATGGCCCTGGAGTAAGATTGGTGCAAAAAAATGCTCGTGGTAAGATTATTCAGTACTGGTGGAGATGGCCTAAAAGTCTAGCTCTGAAATCGCTTAACAGGAGAACTGGAGAATGATTACTTATAAGGATTAACTGTCCTCACTTCAGGCTGATAATCTTGCTCCCTGTTTCACAGGGGAAAAAAAGTAGAAGCGATCAGGAGACTTCTCCCAAGATACCACAACTGGACTACCTACATAAATTTTCATATTCTTTGCTTCCCTACTTCAGAAGAACTGTGACAGAGGTGTCAAGCCAACTCCTTCATTTGTGCATTAGCTTCCACTTCCTCCCGCTTACTCAGCAGTGTTCTCCCAACAGTCTCCTCTCTCTCCTGCGGTTCCAGTTTTCCCTGTTGGATCATTCCTACCAGCATAAAATTATGTTGTCCTTTCTTCAGTCTTTAAGAAGCAAACAAACAATGAAAAAGGAATCTTTTCTGACCCAACTTTTTTCTCTATCTACTGCTACCCCATCCATTCTTAGTAAGAAAAATGCTAATCAAAACTGCAATGAGATTTTTTTTCTCTTTTCAGTTTGGTAAAAATCCAAATCTTCATAACACATTCTATGAATAAGGCTTGTGAAAAAATCATATGTTGCTGGTAGAAATGCAAAATGATAAAACGTCTGTGGGGAAAATCTGACAAAATGTATCAAAACTATAGATGATTTTACTCTTTTATTCATAATCTAAGAGAGTCAATTCAAGAGGAATACCTGCACGTGCAAAATGACATCACAAGGCTGTTTGCTAAAACATTATTTATAATAGCAAAAGTTTAGGAAAATTCTAATTGCCCATTAATAACAGATCAGTTAAGTAAACAATGCTATAGCCACAAAATGGAGTTCTACGCAGCAGTAAAAAGAATGAGATCTCTAAACATTGATATGGAAATGGCTGTCTTGTTAAATTAAAACTGCAAGGTGTTGAGTAATTTTTTAAATTTCTGACCTTTTGTAAAAGAAGGGGAAAGTAAGACTATTCATATTTGCTTGAGCTTTCATAAAGAAACTTTAAGTAAGAACTAATAAAATTGATTACTCATAGCAGACAGTCTAGAAAGTTGCGGGGGAAAAAAAAAGTCTGTTCTGATCATTTCCAGTCTTATTTTCTGTTTTAAGCTCTCACATACTTTAATGCAAAATATGAAATGATGATTTTCTCAAATCATGTGTTGCACTCTCTTTGGAGCAAAGTCATGAATATATAGTACTTGCTAAATTAAGTTTTTACATAAAATGATTTTTTTTAAAAATTCTGTTCCTAGATCCATATTTATTCTCTTGGAATGACATTGTATTGGGGGGCTGATCATGAAGTACCTCAGAGCCAAGTAAGTCAAGTTGTCACATTTGTACAACTTTACACTTTTTAAGAAGTTCTGTGTATTTATGTGTTCTACAGTGTGTTGTCAGGCACACCAGTGTTTCTATACTGGTTGTTCACATTAATAATGTCACACTCTCAGAATGAAATAATAAAGTACTAAAGAAATTATTTTTCTTAGACTGTTCTTAGAATTATAGCAGTCACTACCTGTTTCAACAGTTCACTCTGCGAAATATAGTAGCCTCTTCAAAATTATAGCGAGAGAAATGGGAGTCCACTTTATTTCTTTTAATTTAATGACTGATAAAGGGGGATTGTAAATTTCTTTGATGATTCATTCTTGAACAGGAAGTGATAACCTTTTTTGATGCAAAAACTGTAGGAATAATAGTAGCTCTAACTATGTCTCAGAGTTTATACTTCATTACTTTTTCTCTTGTCACTTCAAAATCATACTTCACTACTCCTGCAGCAGCAGACACAGATATTAAAGTAACTTGTGGAGTCTTAGGCTCTGATGATCATTGGGCTGCTTCTAGTCTTTATTTTCTAAAATAACTGTTTTCCTGAAGACACAATAGTAAACATAGTAATAAATATAATCAAAAATTTTAAAATAACTGTATTTCATCAAAGATGTAGCATACAGAATTGTGTCATTTTAGGCATTTAGGACTCCAAACAAAAGTAACTAAGTGTGGTTTTTTTTTTTTATCAAATTAAGAAGGAGTAAGTATTTTAGGCTTTTATTCTAAAATTCAGACATCTTAAGATCCATGAAAAACGAATGATAGTCTTCAACTTGGTTTGGTTTCATTTTACATCATGAAAAATACTGTATATTTACTTTCCTCAGTTTCAATTCTATAAATATAAATGAGAAACTTAAATTATTACTGGAAATAATAGGGTCATTTTATAGAACCTAACTTACATGTAAAATGTGATCACAGCCTATAAATAACACTTTCTCTTTTCTGGTAACTGAAAATAAAGTCAATATATCTATAATGTGTAAATTGGATGGGAAGTATAAACATTTACTTCTATTTTACTGTCAGATATCATAACTGTTTTGGAAATATTTAATATTAATTCAGAAGTATTTATTAAGCACCTACCTTATGTCAGACACTGTACCAGACACTAGGAATATAATGTCCCATGTCTGTGGAGTCCTATCACAGGTACAGACAACCAAAATAACCAATTACAATGCAATGTGACAAATGCTATGTTAGGGAAAATGGAGGGTGCTATGGAAGACCAAGATTGGAGCCTCTAACTAGACTTGGAGGGTTAGAATAGGTTTATTAAAGGACATTGCTGCTAAGCTGAGCTCTAAAAGATGAAATATAATACCAAATGGATGAGAAGTGGAAGGGAAGGGTCACAGGTAAAGCATATGTTTAAGCCAAAGTGGATGTACCAGTTCAAACTCCCATAAGCAATGCTTTTCTCCTCACCACTACTTCGTATTATCAGTCTTTTATTTTAACCATTCTACTGAGTATATATATATAGTGACTTCTTTCTGTGGTTTTAATTTGCATTTCTTGGTATGATTATTGGACATTTAGATATAATATTCTATAAATTATGTCAACTAATTAAAAAAAAAACTCACATTTTGGCTTCTGTTTCACCAGCATAATGACAACTTATATTTAAATGACCTTGAGTCATTGCAGTATTTGAAATCCCTTCTAAGTTATCATGAGTGTCAAATTACATTAAATATATATCAAATATATTCCTTTTTTGAAATGTTAGGAAATTGTTTATTCCCCCCAAGTAGTGTATATATATAAACTGCTTACCAAAATACTTGGATAACCAAAACATTCCATTTCTTAATCATACCAAAACACCTCAGAGTTTTTCTATAATACCTCCTACCTTAGGAGATGTCTGTTAACCAACTTCTGCTAATAAAATTTTTTGATTATAAAAATGTAAAATGCAGTCAAATATACATGCTACTAGGTAAGAAATTTATTTCCTCCAGGTGTGTTTGGTGTGGTTCCTGTGACTCTTGGAATGGTTTCTCTCATGTTAGTTAGATTTACTCACACTTGCCAACATTACCTTTTCTTTCTTTGTATGCAGCCTATCAAGCTTGGAGATCATCTCAACAGTATACTGCTTGGAATGTGTGAGGATGTTATTTATGCTCGGGTTTCTGTTCGGACTGTCCTGGACGCTTGCAGTGCCCACATTAGGAATAGCAATTGTGCACCCTCATTTTCCTACGTGAAGCAGTTGGTAAAACTGGTTCTGGGAAATCTTTCTGGGGTAAGCCACAGTTCCAATTGGTTCCTATAGTCATACTTTAAAATTTAGTAGCATTTCACAAAATTTTCTTTAAATATGGATAGCATTTTCTCAGTGAAGACTAGGAACAGGAGATTGAATTTCAGGTTCTAATGTTAATTGTTTATTTGAAACAGTACTTAAAAATCTAGAAACCCATTGCAATAATTTAGTCTCCTAGATTTTATGGGAGTTAGTCTGTTTTTAGAACTTTATTCTAGCAGGTATTATAGAATCACAGCATGTTAGAGCTGAGAAGTCTTCTTGACTCTTTTCTTACATCTTTTCCTATGGAGCTTTCAGTAAGTGATTCTACCTACTGTGAAAGTCGTATGGACATGCAAAATGGGTCTTAGAATTATTTAAGTGCACTTTCTGTTGCTTTATACCTCTTTCTTGCTCACTTATTAGTCTGGACCCCTTAGGTATTCTCAAACCCTCCCTACCTTCTTTGGACATTGGCACCTTGTATGTAAGAGGGATGCATGCTTGTATCCCTACTAGATTGTCCCAAAACTGGGACTCCTTTATTTTCTCTCTTGTCTTAGATATGAAGAATCCCAGGACTAACAATCTCTATATCTAATAGTCCCATTGCTGCATTTCTTAAGCTATATTCTATCCCATTTGCTCCAGTTTGGGACCCCCCCCCCTTGGTGTTTGATATTTGATGTAGGTCTAAACTTTATCTGCTCTGACCCTTTAGGTTATGGTGCCTAAGTCCCCCTCCTTTATGTAGGCTTTGGATAGATTTACTGCTGTCACACAGGGTTCTTGCTGGCTTCCTCTTAATTCCTCATCCCTAAGGGTTTAGTTCTGCCATCTTAACCAGGATGTCGTATGGCTGGCAGGGGTATATCCAAATTCCACATGCTTTGCCAGTTGATAAGAAACAGGCTCATAAAGTCTTCTAGGCAGATGGTTTGTAAACTGTACCCCAAGGAGCCTTTGCGATTCTGTAGTCAGAGGAAGGGAGGTAGTAGAGGCTAAGTGAAGAGAGTTCTCGGCTGTTTATTTCCCCTCCTTAACTAGAGCTGATTTATTTGTTTATATTCCTGTATGTGATTTTTTTTTTGGAACAAAGATAAAGCTACTAAAACTTTGATCTTCTATTCAGACCAAAGTTTCCCAGGTATTTTGAAATATATTTTTGTTTAAAAAATTTTCTCTATGGTCAAATAAAGTTGAGGAAAAACTATTTTAGGAAAATTAAGTATATTTTCACCGTAGAACTTCCCAGAGCCTTTAATACACTAAGTTGTATTACTAACCCTCAAGAGGGATAGGCACACAGGTGAAACATTTCCCAAACTTATATTGGCCTTTTTTCACAGATCTTCTCATAATACTGATATTCTGTAAAAACTCGCTCTGAGGAACGTTGATCTGTACTAACTCCTTCGCTTTATGGGACTTATGTTTCCTATTAATCAGCCAGGGATTTAAAAGCTATGAGATTTTGAGGGGATAGGATACAAGTAATGACTGGGTTGAAAGATAGCACTTTGAGCTAGATCCTGTAGACTAGATAGAAAGGGTAATCCAGGCAGAGGGAAGTAAACTTGTACAAATGCTGTGAGATGGGAAAGAGCAGGATGTTTGAGGAACAGTAATAAGTCTGATATGGGGTGTGCTGTGGGGTTGTTTAGTGGGAGAGAAGAATAGAAAGGTCAGTTGGAATCAGCATGTAGAGAGCCTGCCTTTCTAAGTAGAAATAATAACACTCCCCTCATCCATTGCTCTTGCCAGTCTCCTGGACATCACTGGGCAGAAGTAACTCTCACAGCTACCTTTTTTTTTTTTTGCGGTACGCGGGCCTGTCACTGTTGTGGCCTCTCCTGTTGCAGAGCACAGGCTCCCGACACGCAGGCTCAGCAACCATGGCTCACGGGCCCAGCCGCTCTGTGGCATGTGGGATCTTCCCGGACTGGGGCACAAACCTGCGTCCCCTGCATCAGCAGGCGGACTCTCAACCACTGCGCCACCAGGGAAGCCCACAGCTACCATTTTTTAAGTGTTTACTTTGTGCCAGGCACTGTGCTGAATGACTTATATGCTTTTTCACATTTATTCATCACAACCCCAGGTTGCAAGAGATAATTTCATCCTCATTTTAGAGATAATGAAACTGGGGCTCAAATAGATTAAATAACTTGCCCATGGCCACACACATGGTAAATGACAGAGACACAATTGGAATCTGGATCTCTCTGACCCCAAAGCCATTAGCTGTCAGCCATTATGCTCCTTGGAAGCTGTCATTGCCTCCAGTCGCTGATAGAGCAAGTTAGTCTTTCACTCAGTGTGAAATTCACTACAAGTGACTATAATTCTTACTTACTTAAAATTAATTAGCATAGAGTAAAAGTCAGTAGTCCAGCTTAGTTGTCCTGGTTTTTCCACTGATTTATATAGCATGTTTGACCTCAATTTTACTTAACTGTAAAATAGGAATAATGGTACATACCATCCACCCATATTACTGAACAGCTTTGAAAATAATTATTTCAATGTTGATGAGCTGCTTCAAGGTCCTTAGAATTTTTCCTTGCTATTTCTCCCTTTATTGTAATATGAAGATAATAATAATATATACCTCATGAGGTTTTTGGATAATTAACATAAAGTATTGTAAAGCCCTTAAGGTAGTGCCTGCTTTATAGTAATTGCTCAGTAAATGACAACTATTATTAATAGTAGTGTCAATGCAGGAATTCACAAAGATGATACAGGATTTTATCTCTTCAGTTACTGCCAATATAGTGCAATGTGGACCAGTATTATTTATATAATTTAAATAACATCATTTCAGAAATAGTTCCATTTAAGTCTTCTTATAGGTAGGAAGCATAATACCTCGAATACTACCTTAAATGGATTTTTAATGCATACTTAAATAAGTTTCACTCATGGAGGAATATTAGAATGTGTGTGTGTGTGTGTGTGTAAACAGATAAGTGTGCATGTTCTTGGTGCCAGAGTTAAGTAATTTCTCTTCACCATTCTCTCTCCTTACATTTATTTCTTGAAGTTTCTACTCTAATTGTTCAGCTGAATAAACTCAGTATTCTAACATTTCACCCCTTGTAATGTGGAATTTGATGTGCTTTATTTTGAACAAGTGCCCTCGGTTGAAGTTATTAAAGTTTAAGACTACTTAAACGTTTTGTTCTAAAGTGTCTCAAAAGAGCATTGATTTAAATTTGTCATCCCTCAATATGTCTATTTAGTTTAAAATATTTCTCAAATGTAATTTCTGGCAGGCAAAATCTAGAAAATTATTTTCGAAAATAATTTAAATCAGCACCCTCAGTGCATAGTTGCAATTAGGAGAGAGCTTTATCATACCAGAATTAATATGGTTTTAAAATTATAGTCACACTTGAGAGGTGAAAGTGGTTATCAGTTTGGAAAAAAAAAGAATACTTCAAGTGTGTTGTTTTGAAATGGAACTCATTTTAACTACTTTAATTTGGCTAATTTTGTTCCCTAGTTAGCAGATTAGTCTTTGACAGATGTTTCTTGGCTTTTATTTCCTGAAGATGAATTGGCCAAAACTAAGCTACGTAAATCTTATCCAAGGAATATATATTGACAATAGCAGACGTGGAGTGTTTTTACTTAAATGTTATCCTCTCCAAAAATTATCTAACTGGTGTCATTCTGTAGACAATTACCATGAAAATAAAAGGGAGATTCTATTGTCAAACTTGACTTTTGATTACCTATGTACAGACGGATCAGCTTTCCCGTAACAGTGAGCAAAAGCCTGATCGAAGCCAGACTATCCGAGACCGATTGAGAGGAAAAGGATTACCAACAGGTAAGAGTATATTAATAGGAAACTTTTAGGCTTTAACCTTAGTTATTGTTTCCTTTACAAAATCATACTTAACCTAGCTTGGAAATCTGGTAATTGTGACCATAATCATAACATAAGTGTGCAAAGTGGAGGCACCGTACAGATAAGGAATGCTATGTGTATTAATATATAAATCCACGATAGTTATGCAGAAAATGTTAATACAATCAGGACACCATGGTAAATAATTTCTTTCCCAGTATTGTTATTGTAGCAATAATATCATTTTTTACTTTATCATGGTATTTTGTATTAAAAATACATTTTAAAGTACGACAAAACACATATTTATGAACATAAATGCTACTAAAACAAAGGTTTCAGAAAGCAACATTATTCTTGTTGCATACTGTTATTTTCTATTCTGTTTCTTTTTTTAATGCTAATCGCACCCCACTAAATTGATTTTATGACCAACGAATTTCATGACTTAGAGTTACCAAATACTAACTGAGGTTATATGATGCTGACTAAGTAAAGACTGATGAAGAGTGGTTTTGCTATTTGCCAGTAGCATTAGATAATTATAGGTTCTACATAGTTATTAAATTGATTTTTTAAGGAAATGAATAGAAATTCAAAACACAAGAAATGGAAGTAGAAAAACTAAATTTTTATCTGAAAGCTTATTTTTCAGTGGTAAGTTTCAAGCTTGGCTTATTTATAAAATGAACTTTTGTTTTTGTTGATTATCTTTGTTCCCTTTTCATCAAGCAATATTGATAATTATAATTTAAACATTAACAAAAATATTTTGTGGGTGAAATATTTTATTGTCTTAAGTCTTGAAGCTGGGGTTAAAGTAAATGTAAATATTGCTTAAATATATTCTAATAAAACATTCTAATTGATATAGTCAGATTAAAATGTTAAGATGTTTAACTGCTTAATTAGATAATCAGAGCACAGCTATCTTATTTAAAACCTATGAGAAACTCTCATTGTGAAAACTAAATATAGACATTTGATTATCTGGACTAAAAGTTTTGCAGAATTCAGAACTCATGTCTGAGAGGGAAGGATATGCCCTAAGCAAGTGTACTGCTTATCTTAAGAAGTCAAAGAAAAGCAATGAAATCATTTCTAATGGAGTGATTCTGTAATAATGCAGTTAGTTCTGTGTCTGTTTTGGTACTTTCATTTTACTTATTGAGAATAAGGATTGTTTTTCTGAAAAGGTACTTAGCTTTCATATCATCAATATAGTCAATTTACTTCAGGTTACATAATGTTGTTTCTAATACATATATTATTAGTTTATGCATGGGTCAGAAAAGAAGGCAGACTTTGCTTAACTTAGTTTTTACAATGCTTTGATGGCAATTTAAAAAAAAGTATTTTTAACCCTTCCTTGTGTTTTCTTACTATACTTACGTTCTTATATATATAGACACCTTCCTCTCATAGGTAAAAATCTGTTTTCTTTTATCTTAAAACAATACTAGGATTTGAGGTAAGATATCATGTAAACCTTGGTGCTAAGAATAGCAGCACTTTGTTAATCTATCAAATTTTGAATCAATTCCCTGTTTTAGAATAGAATGAGTCTTTTTCAAGGAGACACAATGAATTTTTTTTTTTTTGGCTGCGTTGGGTCTTCGTTGCTGTGTGCAGGCTTTCTCTAGTTGCGGAGAGTGGGGGCTACTCTTTGTTGCGGTGCTCGGGCTTCTCATTGCCATGGCTTCTCTTGTTGTGGAGCACGGGCTCTAGGCGCGTGGGCTTCAGTAGTTGCAGCACGCAGGCTCAGTAGTTGCAGCACGTGAGCCCTAGAGCATGAGGGCTTCAGTAGTTGCGGCGCATGGGCTCAGTAGTTGCGGCACTCAGGCTCTAGAGCACAGCCTCAGTAGTTGTGGCACATGGACTTAGTTGCTCCACGGCATGTAGGATCTTCCCAGACCAGGGATCGAACCCATGTCCTCTGCATTGGCAGGCAGATTCTTAACCACTGCGCCACCAGGGAGGTCCACAGTGAATACTTTAATAAGTAAACATTAGATTTAAAAGAAATGATTTGTTTCTCTTATTTATCATCTTTCTATTTCTTCCTCCCTTCTTATTCTCCTCTTATCTCCCTTTCTTCCCTCCTCCTTGCTTCCTTATTTCTCTTTCCTGTTCTTTCTCTCTTTTCGTAGTTCCCTTCTGTCATCTCCTGCTGTCATTAAGTGGCCAGGATATGAAATTGAAGTTTGTATGCTTGGTTGTTACTTGTTGATTTAGTAAATATGTTATATTATTATTAATTTTTAAAGATAGTTTGTTTTTTCTAAGAATAAAAAATGTTCCCAAATATATGAGACCCCCCCATTCTATCCCTCTTCATCATGAATCTACAGAATCTGCAGAAAAAGATCACCCTGCCATATTTAGTTTATCAAATTTTAAAGACTCACAAGTGTTAACATAGTTTAGATTATATTACTTTCAATGATTCAGAGTCTTATTGTTTCAGACATCAATTGTTATGTAACATTTTAGAGGTAGCAATAGAGATTGAAATGAATCTATGCCAACTCTATAACATACTTTTTTTTTTTTTACTGGTAAGTTATTTTGTTTTATTTTTTTAATTTTCATTTTGTATTGGAGTATAGTTGATTAACAGTGTTGTGTTAGTTTCAGGTGTACAGCAAAGTGATTCAGTTATATCAATACATACACATGTATCTATTCTTTTTCAAATTCTTTTCCCATTTAGGTTATTACAGAGTATTGAGCAGAGTTCCCTGTGATATACAGTAATTCCTTGTTGGTTATACATTTTATCTATAGCATATTTTAAATAGCAGGTTATTTACTTGTCATTTACATATATACATATATTTGTGAAAACTGTATACAAAATTAAGCTTCCTGGACACATAGATGCTAGAGATGGGGAAAATCCACTATTAAGCATGTTAGTTTTTGTACATGTTAAATGAATGTTTGTTGATTGAATATGAGAAAAAGTTTTATAAAAATATTAGATATAGTAATACATTTGTAATAAAATGTTAATGGTTCTGAAAAGAAATATATGAGACTATGATTTAATTTTTTAGATAGCCTATTTTAAGCATTAAGTTGTGTGCAGAGTAAAAAATAAACTGGTAGTTTAGTTCACCATCTTGGCTCATGTTATTAGACTATTTTATTATAACAACAAATGTATCAGAAGTTTTAAACCAAAGTATTAATGCCTTTTATTTATGACTTTGTTTTTGTAATATTAAGACTTAGTATTACTGTCTAATAGTGCTCTAGAATTCTTATGACTAATAGACTGTCCAAATGCAGATAATCTAGAAGTGACTGTAGTAACTTAAGAAAATTAACAGAGAAATCTGTAAATAGACTGTCCATAGATTTTAATTCTCTAATAATCCTATCTTCTTATTGGAGAGTACAATCTCCCCAATATCTAAACTCAAGAGAATTTGTAAGGAATTACAATGTGTCACTCAGGATAAACCTAAATTAGTTCCTGTAGTTGGGGTAGAACTAGAGGTCCTTATACTTAAAGAAACAATAGCCTTTTGGATCCTCAGCCTGTCTTAGCCGTTGCTTACTGCTAAGCAGTAAGGAAAATATTACTGCTCAAAGTCTCTTTTAATTTATCTTTAATAAATTTGTAAAACCACATCTCAAGGACAGAATCCACACAGTATACTAATTACAGACATTACCAGACAGAAGCAATTAGGACCTAATAGTCAGTGGCACACACTTATTAATATAACTCTTAAGATTAAAAAAATTAACTCATGAAGAAGAAATATTCTTCTAGGACACTGGTGTTACCTTTGGGCAGTGCCAGTTCTTAACTGTCAGTGGTCACTTGCAGCAACGCAACGTTGTCATATTACATTAGTAGTAAGGCATTCTCTTTGATGCAGACCAGCCTAAAGCCTTTATGTAGTGATAACTTAGTTTATTACATTCCTGACTACTGTTCTCAATAAATAAAATGTCAAGATGGGCAGTGAGATACAGAATTAGATTAAAAGAAGTAAGCAATTTTAGACATAATGCCTCATATCTAAGTGATCTGATTGTTCAACTAAAACTTAACAATAAAATTTTTCATTTATGAGTAAATGACCATAAAAGGTCTCTCCTTACATCTTACCTCTGAGATCTGTTACAGAAGCTAAGGCCTAAACTAGTGGGCTGTGTGCCTCCACTCTGTTATATAATACTGTCAATGCTGATAAAAGGCTTCACTAAGCAGAAAGAAATCAAACATTTCCTGCCAAGAAAGCTTAAGGTGGAAACCTACACCTTGATCAGATCAGCATGATAGTGCTTCAGAACTTGGGTGTATTGATAATATCATGTTTCTTTTTTTATGTACCTGAACACATTTGTGAAGACAGATGGGGAATCGGGGAGCCTCTTTTAATACTGAAATGTCATTTTGAAGTTAGCTTCTAAGAGATGCTGTGAATTTTTTGAGACTCAGTGTGAGGAGAAAGATGAATGATGATATCCCATTAAGGATAATGTTCATCATAAATAACAAAAATAGTTAAAACACAATGTACTTTACAAAGAAGATTTTTTCAATTTAATTTAATAACTGGAATATGTTATATTATGAATACTCTTTATGATCTTAAAATCTTTTATTCATAGCTCTTCAACATTTATTTATTGTTTGCCATTTACTTTTTAGCAAACTACGCACCCTCTGAAAGAAGATGTTTGTGGTTTCATTTTAAATTTGAATACTTATAATTGTATGTAATCTAATGTTGTCTGTAAACTGTTTCTGAACTCAGAGCATCTTTAAAGGTGGAAAAATCTACCTATAGTCACTAATTGTTCTGTTCTGAATAACTTGATTTTTTAAATTATAGAATCTAAAACTTTTCCAGGAGATCTTTTGATTTCTGGTTTTGTGACTTTCTCTCAAAATAACTTAAATTCTCCCTCAGATAATTATATGCTGAGAAAAATAAAATAGAAACAAAATTTAGAACTTTATGTTGCTACTTGTTCAGAAGAGCTCATAATAGTTCAAATGGGTTAGTTCGTTTATCCTGTCACCTCTAAGAAGAAGACATAACAAATTATATCCACATTTTTGTAGATGAAGGAAGTGAGAAACAAATTAAGTGGCCTGCCCCAGCTCAGGGATTGAATGACAAAGCTAGTTAAAACCCCATCTTTTGACAGTAATCTTTCTGGTAGATTATGCTACCTAAATTGACTTTAAAAGGTTTCAAAAGTTATATAACCAGTCCATTCTGCAAGCATTTTTTTTGGAATTTCTTTTATCAGGAACAGTAAATACAAAAACAAGTAAGACATGATCCCTTACGTTATTGTTCCAGTTGGGGGTGGGGGTGAGGAAATGAGTAGGAGTGATGACAGATATATAATAAAATGGTTAATTTTAATACAGTGAGAGAATGTCTTCATAGAGGTCCAGCATGCTCTGATGAAGGAGCTTCTAACTCTGCCAGGATAGGAAAATACCACAGAAAGCTCCACCTGAAATCTTTTAAAAAGTAGCTACAATGGCATTGCTTTCAGAAATACCATTAGTTTAATTTCCTGTGATCAAAATGAGTAGTGAGCATAGCTATTAGGTGAACTTAATTAATGATTTCAGTGCTGCTTTTTGCTTGTTTAATAAAGTAATTATAATAGCCTGGGCACATGTTTGGAAAGATCTGGAAAGCATCTGAAGAAATTGCATTTTGTCTAGTCTCAAATATAGTTATTTGAGGTGACACTGGTATTAACAGTAGATGGTTTTCACTTGTTTACTAGACTGAAGCATCTAATAAGAGGGCCTAGAATTCCATATTTTTCCTCATTTATATGTCCAGATGCTATATTTGAACTCTAATTTTGAGTTCCCAGATTAGTGAAATTTTTTCCCTAGTGCTTTAGCAGCACAAAGCAACCATGATACTATATTGCTGTGTATGATGCCATATGTATTTTATCCACCTGTGAAGTGTTAATCAGGCAATTACATATCTTGTTGTGTAGTTGAAGATAGTGAGCATCATTGACATGACAAAACGCATTGAGACTCCAGCCAGTTAGGAATATGTGATTTAAGAATAGTATGTTTATAACCAGCTGAAATCCACCTCTCTGTGTCTCTACCTAAAGATATGTCTCCTTTTTTCCCCCAAAATCAAAGAAAAGCAGTCCTAGGCTAGAAGATCCACTGGAGAAACCACTTAGCTCAAAACATCTCTTTCCTACCACTTCCTTTCTTTTCCTTCAAAAGGTCATCCACACTCAGTTTCTCCCTTTAATGCTTTTGTAGCCCATAGCTCTTACAATTTTACTTTAGAGCATTTGTAACAAGTATATACGTACCACTTTGAACCTTGTTTCACACTTCCACAGTTTTTTTGCTGTTTTCCTGAAGAGTATCACTGCCCTCTCCCTTCCCTCCCCCGCCATCTTACTTTCTCACTTCTCTTCCTATGTCACCATGCCTTTCTTTGTCCTGTTGGCTACTAGAAGAGAATTGTGGTTCAAAATCATTACTTTATAAGTAATAGTCATGATATTTTAAGTTAGCTATCACAATGTGATTTCCAAACATATAAAGCAAAATGAGCCATATTTTGTAGAAACAGAGTAGGAAGTTAATATAAACCTTTAAATGAATTATTTTCATTATAATTTTGTTCTACCCTGCAGAATTTAAAATAACTTTCTGAAGTTTTTAATAACCATGAACTGAAATATTTTATATCTATTAATTTTTATAAAGACAATAAAAACCTAGCATTTATAAAGCCGTAGTTGTCCAAGAGCCACCTTATTAGCAATTAGTTTTAAGCTTCATATGACAAGTGAGAAGACATGGCTCTTTTAGGATACCATGGCCCAGTAATAGATAGCTGGTAAATACCAATGACCTAAAAGAGGATAATATACCGTTACGAATGTAATAGACTCATGATACATTTGGAAAGTGATTTATTTCAATAGTGGTCAGCTTCACTGAAGAAGTCATATTTAAAATAAAACTATAGAATAAGAAACAACTAACCATAAGAAAGGTCCTAACATTTAAGAGACCTTAACAGAGAAGAACCTGTGGCCTGGATGGAATAAGGAAAGTGGAGATGAGACTAAAAAGGATTCAAGTGGCATGCCCAAAAGGAGTCTAGATTTTATTTGGAGTGCAATAGTATGCCTTTGAGACTTATTAAGCAGGATGGTGACGTCATGGAATGTGTTTTTAAAAGTTAGTTCTGGCTGCTGGGTGGAGAGTAGTCGGATGAAAAAAGAAGCAGGGAGGCCATTGCAGTTATATAGTCAAGTGATAGTGTTAATTGGGAATAGGGTGATGCCAGTGGAATTGGAAATAATGGAGTAACATATCTTTTGAGAATTTAGATAGCCAGCACTTTCTGATGGGTTTGATATGGGGAATTAGGAAGATGAAGGGTTTCAGGAGGGTGCCCGTATTTCTGTTTTGAGCCGTCAGTTGGATAATGGTGCCACTCATTCAGGTTGGAAAGACCAGGGTAAATGGACATCTCTGGGTATGGGAAGCAAAAGATTAGTTTTAAGCATGTTCAGTTTGTGGTGCTTCTGAGATATACTAGTAGAAGGTCCAGTTGTTTCAGACTGGAGCTCCCAGAAGAGATCAGTGCCAAGAAAATAAATTGGGGAGTTGTCAGTATGTAGATAATATTTAAAGCCTTGTTAATAGGTGAAATTGTATAAGGAAAGAGTGAAAAGATAAGGTTCTAAAACTGACATCTGAGGAAAGCCAACATTTGGATATCCAGTAGAGGAGGAAAAGCAGACTTAGAATGAGCAGTCTGAGAAGTAGGAAGAAACCAAGCTTGTACGGAGAGGAAAATGATTCGTTAGGGGATTGTCATCACTATTAGTTGCTGCTGAGAAGTAGGTAAGAAATGGATGCAGAAGTGTCCATTGGATTTGGTAATATGGGTATCATCAGTGATACATGATGAGAGTTGCCAAGGTGTAGAGGAGTGGGAAGTTGACTAAAGTGGGTAGAATAATGAATGGGAAGTGAGAAATTGGAGACAGCAGTAGCTAGAGGGGAAATGTGGTAATAGGGGAGAGGTTTTGTTTAGTTTGGTTTTGTTATAGAGATATTAGAGCACGTTTTGTGTCCTAATGGGAATGACTCAGTAGAAATGGGGGATAATGAAGATGGAAGCAGAGAGGGTAGAAGTTAATTAACCAAAGAAATAAAATCTTTGATAAACTAAGAGGAGGGAGGAATTGAACACATATCGGGAATTGGCCTTTGGTAAGAAATTTCATCCTTTGAGACAGTAGGGAAAAGATTGCAGACATGGGTGGATATGTAGAATTAGTCATGGAAAAATGAGTTGTCTTCTGACAACTATTTTCTTGGTGGAATATGAGACCAGCTCATCAGGCAAAGAGAGATGAGAGTTAAGGTGGGAAATCTGAAGAATGAGGAAAAATGAATCAGTTGTGGAAAGTGAGTGAACTTACTCTTAGCACATGATGTTGAGTGTCCAAAGTGGTTGACCGTGAATTTATGGTGCTGCCAAAATACCCACTTGTTTGATTTTCTCCACGTTTTGACTATTTGTTGGTAGTCAAGATAGTAAAAGAAGGCAGATTGTTGAGTTCATCTGTGATTCTATGATCTGTAAATCCTTTCAATTCTTATTTTTTATCTATTGTATTCTATCAATTTTAAGAGTATCTTTGTTCTTTATATTTAATACAATTTTAAATTAATGAGCCAATATGTGGTTTAAGAATGTAATTCACCACTGAAATACTGTAAGATAGACATATTTATCAGTTTAAAATTATTTTATATTAGAATCTAAAGTCTGTGGCAATCTATGTGTCTAGATGTGGTGTGGTATATTTCCCAGTATTCTGTAGATCAGGGGTCCCCAACCCCCGGGGCCACGGACAGGTACCGGTCCATGGCCTGTTAGGAACTGGGCTGCACAGCAGGAGGTGAGTGGTGGGCGAGCAAGCAAAGTTTCATGTGCCGCTCGCCTTTGCTCCCCAGCGCTCACATTACCCCCTGAACCATCATCCCCCTCTCCCAGTATGTGGAAAAATTGTCTTCCGTGAAACCAGTCCCTGGTGCCAAAAAGGTTGGGGACCGCTGCTATAGATGATGTGCCCTCAAATAGGCGACGTTATCCTTATTTGCACTTGAGTGGATCCATGTTCAGGGGGAAAATGAGTTCCAAGAAAACATTTGAATCTAATTTTCAAGCAATTATGTGTTGCCATTCTGAAATTAATTTACTTTTCTATGATTATTAAGGTAAAATTTGTGGTCAGGGAATTAGATCTTATAGTTGTTACCCTGAAGAAGCAATTGACTTCTTCAAATGAGTCAATAAGCAATTTATTATTATCAGGAAGGTTTTAGTCATCATTTTACATTGTATCCATAGCAAATAGGTTATCAAAGAGGGATCACAGAAGGTCACGCAGGAAATCTTCAGTGTTTATGGGCTATTGGGTTAGTAACTATATTTTTCTACATTTTTCTTTTTAATAGTGGAGCCATATATATGTGTGATTTTTGTTGTTGTTGAATCTATGAATTCAAAAACTTTCTGGTTGGACATTTTTGCTGCGCCTCAATGCATTTAGACTGCTGCCTTAAAAAAAATTAGAGTGGCATACTGGTTTTAACTACATCAAAGACTAAAGCATAAATAAGAATGGGTAATTTCTTCTAGTTGACAAACATTGATACGTTGTGTTCGAGAGGAAAAACTATTTCAGTACATGATGGTCTGCCGTGGAAAAATTGTTTCTTACATAATTTAAACACAGTCAAGTTGTGTGGATTTCAAACATAATCAAAATTTCTGAAAACATATCTAATCATAATAAAACTTTGATACTTAAGAATTCCAAATACTACAATCTTTTTTCCATCCAGAATATAGCAAGAATTCTTTGTTTCTTCTTTGAACATGTTTATTTAAATGACCAGAAAATGGCAGGGCTTTATATTGACATAATACCTATTTGAATTATATCTTTAGAAGTTAAAGGAATATACTACATATTCTATTATTACCCCAAATCGTTTCATGAATAATTAATATTCTACCAAACTGGTTAGTATCAGAAACTCTTACCTATTTTTTAAAACCAAATCATTCACCTTTGAATATAAAATAATGCTACTTTAAGAAGTAAGTTCAATATATTATTGATATCATTAGGTTAGAAACATTGAACTATGAAAAGTTATACAAACATAACATCTCTTTCCACTTCCCTTATCATCACCACCATCCCATTTCATCTCTCTTCCTCCATTCGGAGAATTAGGAAATTGCCACCACTTTCATTGTCAATAGTAAGGTTACATTCCAGTTATTTTCTAAAAATTCTGTGCATACATGATAGATTCTTATCATTCCAGGAAGAAGCTCTACTTCTGATGTACTAGACACATACAAGTCTCTGTTCTCTCATCAGACCTTTCTTAACAAAGGGCTTAGTAAATCTATGGGATTTCTGTCCATCAGAGACACACAATATGAAGAAGTTTATTTCAAGGACATTTCATCAGATAATAACTCTGGATGTGAAGATTCTGAAAATTCTTGCTCCCCTTACCAGTTCAAAACTAGTGGCCCAGAAAAAAAAGCTATCCCTGGCATTGATGCACTTCCCAAGAAGAAGATTTGGGCTTCATCCATGGACTTGCTTTGCACAGGTGACAGAGACATCTCTCCTGGGGAGACTGACAGACACCAACACTGTCTGCCTGAGGCGGTAACAGTACGGACTTCAACTACTCCTAGGAAAAAGGAGGCAAGATACTCAGATGGAAGCATGGCCTTAGATATCTTTGGCCCTCAGAAAATGGATCCAGTGTTTCACACACGAGAATTGCCCACCTCCTCAGCAATATCAAGTGCTTTGGACCGAATCCGAGAAAGACAAAAGAAACTTCAGGTTCTGAGAGAAGCCATGAATGAAGAAGGTTAGTAATTTCGTGTGTGTTTGAGAGAGAATTGAATTGAAGTATTTAAAATTGTGTTTTGAAATAAAGAAGGGTTAGTAAACCATTCCATAAGTCTTATTTCCACTGCCAAACCTTTGTAGCCAAATTAGGCTCTTTCTTCTCTATCAATTTCTGTTCTTCCTTCCACAAAAACCCTAATCAAAGTACAGTGCTACCACAAAGTCATCCCTACTAAACACACCCAGTCCAGCCACTGTGTAAGTCTCTCAGTATTTTAGGTAGGCAGGAGCCATGTTTTCTACTTCTTTTTAATCCTCCACAGCACTGGCTATCATGCACTATCTTGTGGGAGGTTTCTGTAAAGGACTGGTTCGTGGAAATTAGATGCAGTTAATCAAAATCAGCAATCCCAGGGAGGCAGCGTAGACTGGTGACAGTACAGTGGTTCCCAAACCACCAGCTTCAAAAAACACATTTTGGGACACGACTCCTGGAGATTATAATTTCTTTGGTCTGGAATGAAGTTTTAAATCTACATTTTTAAAATCATAGTGTTTAGGTTTATAGATTTAGAGTCAGACAGCCTAGGCTTGAATTATTTACCCAACTCAGCTATGTGATCCTTAGTTCAGCAGCTGGGCTTAATCACTTCGTCTTAAGTTACCCTATGTGTAAAATGGGCTTAACACAAATAAATTAATTGGGTAGTGAATGTAAAGTGATTAATAAGTCAAATTATTACAATCCTAGTATGGGGGCATAAAATAACTTCATAAATTATCAGTTATTATTTACAAGGGAAAGCTCTGTTTCAAAAGTACCTATTCACACACAAAGTACAATATATTGAACAGAATAAAATTATGTTCTAGACATGGACAGAGGCTGTTTTTAGTATAGATAAGTAGAAGAGAGGGCAAAATAAGAATTTTCAATCTAATCCTCTCCATTTTTTAAAAGATTTATTTATTTATTTTATTTATTTTTGGCTGCATTGGGTCTTAGTTGCGGCACGCGGAATCTTTGTTGAGGTGTGCGGGCTTTTCCTTGCGGTGCGCGGGCTTCCCTCTAGTTGTGGTGTGCAGGCTCCGGGGCACGTGGGCTCTGTAGTTGTGGCACGCAGGTTCCAGAGTATGTGGGCTCTGCACACGTGGGCTCTCTAGTAAAGGCGCGCAAGCTCAGTAGTTGTGGCACGAGGGCTTAGTTGCCTTGTGGCATGTGGCATCCTAGTTCCCTGACCAGGGGTTGAACCTGTGTCCCCTGCATTAGAAGGTGGATTCTTTACCACTAGACTACCAGGGAAGTCCCTAATCCTCTACGTTTTTGAAGATTAAAGTTTTGTAACTGCCGCTTCTAGACCCCTGGAACATAGGTGATTAAAGGGAGGTTTAAGGTGCTTCTAGTTCAGTGAGAGTAGTAACATAATCAAGGGTCATATTCATTTTTAAGATCATGTCCTAGTGAATATTTTTGATTCATAGGTTGCCTTTACAGTACTCTGCTAAAGGTTTGGTCTGTTACTTAAGTTTTAAGCATAGTTCTAGGACTGAAAATAGACCCCACATTGTGCTTTACTTCTCATAAATGAAGTTTTGCACTTTTTTTTTCAATTCAGGAGTTGCAAATAAGTGGGGAAATTGAAATTATGGAGGAAATTATTGAACACTTAATTAATATTATGGGTTTGTATATAATTGCATTTTTAAAAACATTAGCCAGCATTATGAGATGGTCAAATATAACCTAGATCTAAAAACTTTCGAAGACTTAAAAAGACTTTTATTTTTCAACGAAAATAAAAACTTAGAAATTTGTTTTATGCATGATTTCACTGTTTAACTCTGATAAGTAAACTTTTAGAGTTGTGACAGCAAAAAGCAGTGACTTTGTAGCTTAAAATAAAGTCTCTCCTTTCAGAAGTTGTATTTCATGACTATTTAGTGTTGCACAACTGCTAACATATGAATATAATTTAGCCTGACATTCTTATGAGCATTCCCTCATGGAGACATTTATGTAAAGAAATTCTGCCCATTGTGGGAAAAAAAAAATCCCTCAATGATTCAAATAGATAAAACCATGATTGTCTCAGAATATAAATAGTGAAGATACACACCAGTTTAGATGACTGTTTCTAACATTTAAAAGGTTGACTGGTATATTTTCTTAACATGTAAATATTAAAATATTAATTTATAATGTTTTCAGGTGTACGTTTCAAAAGATTATCTGACTTACTATTTGGTAAATTAATAGTAGTTTGGATTAGTGAAGTGAGGAAAGTGTTTTTTACCCTTGAACCTTGGTTGAGAGTCAAATAGTAAAACATCAAAACTTTAGTGAAAATATTTTTAATTTGTTAAATTATGCTACAATAAATAGTCTGTTTAACATGTTTTGTTTGAATAGGTGATTTATGGGGATTTCCTATAAAGTGAGTATTAAGTCAAATTATGTCCTAGTTTGCATAGAAGTCTTTTATCTTCTTGGGAAACATGTGCATGCATGTGTGTGTAAGTGTACTATGGAAACTCAAATAGACCAACTTGTTTTCAGATATGCATATATATATCTGCAAAGATGATATATAATCTCTGTAAACTCTTATTTTTTCAAAATGGTAACTTGTTACAAAAAAAAAATTTCCAGATTTAGAAATTTTAGGTTTATTATAAGAGATAAAAGAAAAGATTTCTTTTTTAAAATAAATATGCTTTCAATTATTTGATATAGGACAATTTCTATCCTGAAATCTTTCTTTGGTATTGAAGAGTTTTCAAAAGCATTTGCTCCCACAAAGAACCTACCCATTTTTCCCCCAGAGTATATTTTATAACCAAGTTAAGGAAAACAGAACACCTTGAAAATGTTGGTTTATTATGGAAATATAGCACCTTAAATAAACTCCATTATTATATAGTAACTTGCAAGTAGTAACAAATTATATTTGCTTTAGACTAAAAGCATTGTTTGAAAGGAATGTTTGAGGTTTGGAATTCAAAAGCAATAATTTTATTAGTTATTTAGTTGAATAATTTACTGGTTTTATGCTGTGCTGTCTTTTTCTAAAGGTAAGATAATTTATGTTAGCCGAGCAAAGTACAGATTGCCAATATGAAGATTTCAGCTAGTATACAAAGAAGAAAAAAGAATGGAAAATAATATAAACCCATTTATCTCATTTAATTCTTATGAATAGTAGGCTTCATAGATCCCTTTTCTGTGGACTAAAGCATTTAAAAATATTAATACTTTGGGGGCTTCCCTGGTGGCGCAGTGGTTGAGAGTCCGCCTGCCGATGCAGGGGACACGGGTTCGTGCCCTGGTCCAGGAGGATCCCACATGCCGCGGAGCAGCTGGGCCCGTGAGCCATGGCCGCTGAGCCTGCGCGTCCAGAGCCTGTGCTCCGCAGAGGGAGAGCCCACAACAGTGAGAGGCCAACATACTGCAAAAAAAAAAAACAACACTGTACAGTTTTTGTGATCTTTACAATTGGAAGTTGCTACTGGGTATCAGTAATTTTAGAATTAGAAGAGGTCTTAAAGCACATGTGCTTGGGCTTGTGAAGATTTAATAATGTACCCAAGATCACATAACTGGTTAATGATAAAGTTTCCATTGTTATGGGAGATTGTAGATTTCCATGAGAGATTTCAGCATTCCGTCTAAGAATTTCCCACTACATGTTACCTCTTAATTTTTAAAAAAGGATGTGTTACAGTGTTCACTGGGATAATACAACAGTCAGAAAAAAGAAATTGCTAAATTGCAGTTTGTTCTTTGGGGCACATGAGGAGATTCATTGAACTAATGGGAAAGACAGTTGTCTCCTTCAACCTCAAATGTATAGCCCTTACCTTAGCCCAGGCCCCATCCTCTTGAAAGGAGCCTGTACCTAAATCACCTCCATAGCATCTCCTCAGCTGACAGCATCAACCAGCCAACTAGCACAGGGGAAGTCAGACTTTAAAATCACGGAGTTTGGTGTTGGAAGGAATTTGGATATCATTTAAATCAAACATCTCATTTTCAGAGACCCAGAGTAGACTAGTTTGCCAAAGGAAAGACATAATTCATAAATCATAACAGAGCTGAATTTAGAATCCAGGTCTCTGAAGCCCCAGAATAAGATTTTTTCTATTCTGCCATTCTGATTTCAAGCAGAAACCAGAAACATTTCAGATATATTGTTGGGAAAATATTTTACTGCCTGGGAAGTTGGACATTCAACTAACCACCTAAACAAACCCCTTAGGTCTCTTCCTAGTAAAATTATATAATTTTTAATACAGTAAAACAAGATATAGAGGCTCATTTGGTTTTTCCTTCAATAAACCACACTGGATATGGGTTAAGATGGAGCTCGTGTCATATCCTCTATTGTGGCAGATAGTGGGATTTGTTTTGCTTTGTTTTGGGTAGTGTTTTGATGGGGCTTTACTGCAGTAGGATCTGTAAGACGGTTATCCTGTACCTGATGGCATAAGAGAGTAAACTATCAAAAAGCAGTGGCTGGTATTGAGTGCTCTAATTTCTTTGGGAACAAAATAAAGTTAGGAACAAAAGAGATCCCAAGAAAGAAATTGTAGTTGAAGTTTAAACATTATAAGATTATTATGATGATTATTAATAGTTTTCTACATTCATAAAGCAGTGAGGGAGGGGCAGGAAGAAACATAACAGCTTTCTCTCATGGAAATTAGTTTTAAAATTTGATGTCATTCCCTTTTTTTGCTTTATTCTTTTCATTTCACTCTTTTCACCTCAGCATAGGACTGTACTGTTATACTCTTTTCCTTTCTTCCCTGTTCCCAGTATTTTCTTTTCCACCTGTCTCTACTCCATCTCAAGATCTGAGAAATTGTCTGTTTTCTAATGGGAGTATCTGTTGTCGTGTCATCTGTGGTGTAATCACCACACACTCCCTATCCATTGCTCTGTGGGTTGGCAGCACATTCCTGATTATGAGAGATTGAGTTGGAACCAGTACTGTGAGTATAGTATGAACAGCACTCCACACCCTGGGTGGGGACTATGAATAGAATTTTGCTTCCAACAGTCAATCTACTTTATGTCTAAATTAAGTATCGTTTCCTTTCTTTCAGTGCTGTGGCCTCTGGTCTAGCCTAGTTTTTGCTGTTCTGTGACTGTTGTGTGAATACAGCTTAAACTCTGTTGTGCAGCTAGAGTATGTAAGCACTCAAAAATGTGAGCTTGTTCTCATTATTAAGGCACCTTAATGTTTCATTTCCATTCACATTCATTCCATTGAACTTGAAAGTGCATATACTTTTTTTTTTGGCTGTGTTGGGTCTTCGTTTCTGTGCGAGGGCTTTCTCTAGTTGCGGCAAGCGGGGGCCACTCACTGTCGCGGCCTCTCTTGTTGCGGACCACAGGCTCCACACACGCAGGCTCAGTAGTTGTGGCGCACGGGCTTAGTTGCTCCGCGGTATGTGGGATCTTCCCAGACCAGGGCTCGAACCTGTGTCCCCTGCATTGGCAGGCGGATTCTCAACCACTGCACCACCAGGGAAGCCCGCATATACTTTTATAGTAACATTTCTGAAGAGTAGGAGGATGGAATCATAAATGTTACAGTTTATCATAGGGGATGCTACTAGTGACATTTTATGGAGAGAGAGAAATATTTTCAAAACTTATCTTTCTTTTCTAAGAGCCAAAACTGGTAAAGATGAACTACTCAGTTTTTATTTTTACCTTATTTCCCTTAGAATAGCAACCCCCCCACAAAAAAGAAAAAAAAAAGATTGAGTCATTATTTGGATTACTCCATGAACTGAAATAATTTAAATAATCAGTTTCCACAGAAGTAAATATGAATAAGCAGGGATTTTATGTGATATTTGTCAAGTATCACATGTACTTAAGTATTAATGACTTTATTATTATACTACTAAGATACAAAATATTTTGTAGCTCTGAAGAGCACACTATTATAGATGGATTCAACATCTTAACCAGAAAGAATCAAGTGCCTACTATGTTTCCAGGGCTGAAATTTAAAGAGATTTATGTTTTAGACCAGCATTGTCCAATGGAACTTCAATGGAGGAAATGTCCTATATCTACAAAGTCCAGCTCTGTAGTTACAAGCCACATGTGACTGTTGAGCACTTGCATTGTAGCTAGTGCAACTAAGGAACAATATTTTACTTAAAATTACCTAGCCATTGAATGCAGCTTCAAACCATTCTCACACAGTTAGTCCAGTAAAAAAATAACCAAAGATTGGTTTGAAAAGCATTTGAGAAGAAGTATGCAGTAAGTCATTCTTTAGCTTAAAAACAACTGAGCATAGACATTTACTTCTCTTCTTTGATTTATCCAAGTGAAAAAAAATGAAGTTGCATTTTTAAATGCTAAGGAAAGTTACAAGTGAAACCAAAATGAGCTTTCCAGTGTCTATAATCATAGTAATATAATACTGGTTTTGGAGTCCACAGAAATCAGAGGGTACTTTATCAGAAATTAGGGACCTAATTTAAATCTAACTCATACATGGTTAACATAGACCCAGTTTGGCTTTGATATAGAAACCTTCTGAAAAGCATGGATCGATATGTTTTAAGAAAGATTTTAAATGGATCTTACAAGTAATGAGTATCATCACAAGGTTTAATACCCAACAGTTTTAGCCTCCAAAATATTTCTTCATTTCATTCCAGCCTCAATTCCTTCTGTTGCCCATGGACTATAGAACTAGCTTTCTAAATTGATCTCTCTCAGCTATAGTTTGTCCTCTGTTTACCTGCCATGCAAATTTGAATACATTTCTTCTCTGCCTTCAGCCATTTAATAACTTTTTATCAGCTGAGCAGGATAAAATCCAGGCTTCTTAGATTATGGTATTTAAGGCTTTCCATTATTGTGTCTCTCGAGTCTCACCCTTTAGCATTTCCTGTCTCACAAGTCATTCCAACACCACGTGTATTCGCGCGCTCTCTCTCTCTCCTCCCCTCCCACTCCTCTTGCCCTCCCTCACCAACTTCCCTCCCTCCATACAGGCTATTTTATATTTTCATGCTTTTATTCATGCAGCTTTCTGCCTTAAAAGACTGTCTAAGCTTTCAGGCATTGCGTAACTCAGGAAGCTTTCTCTCATCTTCCCACTTCCAGATGCTGGCCTATATTTTTCATTGAAATTATTTGTTTTGAAGAGCTTTTTTCTCCTCTCGTAGACACCAGAAATTTGCCCTGGTCTAATTCATGGCTACATCCTTAGTATCTACGACTATGCCTGGCATATAATAGATAGTAAGTGTTTGTTAATCTAAACTGAATATTGCAACATGGCTATTAATATTAAATGTTTAGTATATTCAGTGGTGCTATTTCAGATATGGAATACAACAATATTCTCTGATGAATTATGCTATATAGTGAGGAGAAATCCCACCTCCTTCTCCTCTGTTTTGTCCAACTCTAAGAGAAAATCACATGCTTGTCAGTCACAGCCTGACCAACCAACAGCAAATGCAATCACTTTCCTTTAGAACTCTGTACTGTTTGAAAGCTTTAGAAGGGGCAGTTGAAGTCATAACAACAAAGGATCCTGGAGGATGCTAGAAGAGTGGTACAGCTGGCCCAGATTTATGGCTACTGCATTACACAAGACCATCATAGAGGAACTGTTCACTCTTGTTGCATTCCTACTCTGCACAAATTTTACATCTATAAAGTAATTTATATTTCACAGAGTATTTCTCCATATACCTTTCCTCATTTATATATATTCATACTTGCATGTGTTCCGTTTCTCTTGGTTAAAAATTCTATTGATCACATCTAGCTCTCAAAGGATTTTAGAATATATTCTATTCATGTATCATGCAGCATGGTGTAATATAGAATACAGTGGACTCTAGTGAGCATAAACAAGGTACAATCTCTAATCTCCAGAAATTAACCCCCTCAAAAGAAAGCATAGAGGAAAACACTTCATGCGTGAATACATAATGTTATTACTTTTGTTTCTCTGCTTTATTTGAAGGTTGAAATATTTTATTTGTTAGGACCTATAACTATAAAATGCAGGGTTTTAAATATTTTTTTATAGTTCTGAACTACAAAACCCGTCATTTTAGTGCATTTCTCTTTGAAACGTTTATCTGTAATTTGGGTCATGTATTAAAGGTAAAGAAATGCCAAGCTAAAAGTGGTTATTTAATCCCTGATGTTGCAATTGCCTGAGTCTCAGTTCCTTCGTGTTACGTGTCTGAGCTTGAATATGTGTCACTTGTAAAACGTGTTTTTAGATTACAGTTTGCACTGGCTTAGATACATTTTAATGTAAAGATTGTAGATGTGAACTTTTCATCTAAAATAGCTCTGCATAAGCTCAGAACATCATGCAAGTCTTCATAATTCCCTAACCATTAAAAGTATAGTGTTCATGACCACATGCCACAGCTTCATATGTTTAAACTGTTAAGTGTGTTAAGTGTTGGTGGAAATTATGACTCTCAGTTGTCAAGAATTTATGACAAAACACTAGCCTATTGAAAAGCTGCCTTTTAATGTTGCTATATAAATGTGGAGTCAATACCATGTTAGAGCTGCAGTTTGGAGGATCAGCTTACAGTTAAAGAATAATAAAATATTTGTCAGTTGTTTTTTTTTTTTCTTTTTTTTTTGGCTGCATTGGGTCTTCATTGCTGCGCCTGGGCTTTCTCTAGCTGTGGTGAGCAGTGGCTACTCTTCATTGCAGTGCACGGGCTTCTCATTGAGGTGGCTTCTCTTGTTGCAGAGCACGGGCTCTATGTGCGCGAGCCTCAGTAGTTGTGATGCGGGGGCTCAGTAGTTGTGGCTCGCAGGCTCTAGAGCACAGGCTCAGTAGTTGTGGTGCACGGGTGCACGGGCTTAGTTGCTTCGCGACATGTGGGATCTTCCCGGACCAGAGCTCAAACCCGTGTCCCCTGCATTGGCAGGCAGATTCTTAACCACTGCGCCACCAGGGAAGTCCTGTCAGATTTTTATACCTTGTAATCTGACCAAAAAAATAGTACACTCTTAATTATAGTAAAGTAATACTAGAAATTAAAATATATCTTTAATTGTCAGAGTATGTATGATTACAGAATCTCTATAACTAGACTTCTATCCAGATGTTAATTCTTTAAGCCATTATTCTCTAGTCCCTATTCTTCTCATTCTCTCACCAGTATTCTACAAAATGTTTTTTGGAGAGACTGTATTCCTATGTGTTTTACATACATATATTCACACACTCAATTTGATGTACTGCTTTTTTGGTAACATGTGTTCAGGCTAATTTTATTCTCCCATTTTTACTTTTGCACTCATTATTATTTCTATGCTAAGATTGTTAACTACAACTTTATTTTCCATGTCTGAAAACTAAATACATATAGGAAGTCAAAGAGAAGAAAATCATCTAGTGAAATGAGGAATATTCATGATCCTAAATGAACTCTAGTACACTGATTTACACAATGTAGGTTTCATTTAAATATTTACTAGCTGAGAAAAGAAATTTGCAAACCAACTAATTAGATACTGAGTCTAATTTTATCCCACAAAAGGCAAATAAATTCAGTTCTCCAATTGTAATGGTGACAGCTTAAAATTTTGCTGTTGCAGTTTTAACATTGCAATGAAAGTAGCCACATGTGTATTTTATAAAATGTGTATTTGAACATTCTTAATAGGTCCATTACACATGATTCAAAAATTTTGGCATTCAGGAAACTTTGTAATATTCTATAAATACTTAAAAGCATCTCTTTGTTTAAAAAAAAAGTCTGACACTTTCTAATTAAAATAAAAATCACTAGGTTTTGTTGATGCGGGGAGATGGGTACATATGAGGACTTGTACTCTCCATCTTTGTGTCTGTTTAGAAGTTTTCATAATAAAAAGTTGTGTGTGTTTTTTTAATCACTCAGTTAATACCACACTCCTGGGATCCGGACCAAATCTAAAGTGCTAATAGTATACATTTAAATATAGATAGAAAACATATCTGTTGTCTGGATCCTCCAAAAAAACTCGTCAATAACGGTAGGACACCTTGTGGAAAATTAGAGATTACCCTTCTTTTGCAGACCAGAACAGAGGAAGAAAGCTACTACCTATCTAGTTAGTGTCTACTGGGTGCCTTTTATGTGGGTCATCAGAAAGCCAAGAAGTGTTTCTATCTGTCAGCATGGAAAATATGCCTCTATTATACACCAATGCAGATTCTCTTGGTAAAGGACATGTAATTTTATAGTAATTCCTGAAACTGTTACATTTATTATTTAATTCAGAAATGGAAAGCTTATAAGGGCTAAACTTTCTTGTAAGCAGAACTGAGTAGTAAATTTTGGCTGAGAACTTTAATCTGATTCTAACCTTTTTATAACCATGACTGTGTAGTAAATATTGCCTGGGAACTCGACTCTGGTTATATCTGCCATGCCATTAAGTGAAAGGAACATGGTTAACAACGTTTTTTTTTAAAAGATGCATTCCAGAATACAAGAAGCTCACAAAAGATTCCTACCACTTTAATTAACATAAACACCCCACCCCTACCCCAGCCTTAGAAGGGAAAAGTTCTTCCTGCCCCTTAATTGTCCTGCTAAGCTAGTCATCTAGTTTGTGTTTCCAGAGTGTTTGTGCCCTATTACTCTGAAGCAGTAAAGCATCATAAGGCAATGTCCTCCCCCCGGGTGTGGTACTGAGAACATTTACAGACCAGTAGTTCATCACAGGAAGATGATTTATTGTTATATATATTTTTGTGTGTGTAAATTTATTTATTTGTTTGTTTATTTAGGCTGTGTTGGGTCTTCATTGCTGCACACAGGCTTTCTCTAGTTGCGGTGAGCGGGGGCTACTCTTCATTGTGGTGCACGGGCTTCTCATTGCGGGTGGCTTCTCTTCTTGTGGAGCATGGGCTCTAGGCGTGCGGGCTTCAGTAGTTGTGGCACGTGGGCTCAGTAGTTGTAGCTTGCAGGTTCTAGAGTGCAGGCTCAGTAGTTGTGGCGCACAGGCTTAGTTGCTCCACGGCATGTGGGATCTTCCCAGACCAGGGCTTGAACCCATGACCCCTGCATTGGCAGGCGGATTCTCAACCACTGTGCCACGAGGGAAGTCCTGGTGTTATATTTTTAAGAAGAGTTTGTCAAAGTTACATTAATTTGTCTTACAGAGGTAATCAAGGATTGAAAAAAGTTTACTAGTGTTGTCAGAGTATAGGAAACAAAACATAGGTGAGCAAAAGACAGGGAATGTGGACGCTGTGAAATAACGTAAGAATAGTTATAAAGCACCACCAGAGAATGGAAATTAAAATTTATTTACTCTCATACAGCCACTTTGCAGAAATAGTTATGAAACAGTAAATTCAATTAATATGGGGTGTGAAATTGTTATTGCAGGCTTAACATCCAAGTGACTGAAGTTCTCTCCTCTGTCCACTGAATAGGTTTGTTGCAGCTTCCTACTTTTCATTGTGAGGTAAAACCATATTGCCTCCATACATTTGGGTCTTTCCCTTGGCCTTGTTGGTTTTACTGTCCTGTTTGTTACAATGCCAGGTTTGTCATTTGGTCAAGTTACCTTGGGAAGATTCCTCAAAACTTTAGCGTGGAGGTTCTGTACAATAAAACAAAAAGTTCTTTGGTGCCCCTTGAAGATAGCAGTTCTTCTTACATAACAATTTAACTATGTTCATTACATTTAAATTACATAAAACTAATAAATAAATTAGATAAAACTATTGTTTGACACTTTCTACAATCCTTTCAAATCACGTTCATCTTAAACCAGAGGGGTTTTTTTTATGCTTTTTTTTTTTTTTTTTACTTTTGGCTGCGTTGGGTCTTTGTTGCTGTTCATAGGCTTTTCTTTAGTCATGGCGAGCGGGGGCCACTCTTCGTTTCAGTGCACAGACTTCTCATTGCGGTGGCTTCTCCTGTTGTGGAGCATGGGCTCTATGCGTGTGGGCTTCAGTAGTTGTGGCTCGCGGGCTCTAGAGTGCAGGCTCAGTAGTTGTGGCTCACGGGCTTAGTTGCTCTGTGGCATGTGGGATCTTCCCAGACCAGGGCTCGAACCTGTGTGCCCTGCATTGGCAGGCGGGTTCTTAACTACTGTGCCACCAGGGAAGCCCACATTTTTTTTTTTGGCTACGTCGGGTCTTTGTTGCTGCACTTGAGCTTTTCTCTAGTTGCAGTGAGCGGGGGCTACTCTTCGCTGCAGTGCACAGGCTTCTCATTGTGGTGGCTTCTGTTTTTGCAAAGCAAGGCTCTAGGCACATGGGCTCAGTAGTTGTGGCACGCAGGCCTCAGTAGTTGTGGCGTGCGGGGTCAGTAGTTGTGGCTCACGGGCTGTAGAGAGCAGGCTCAGTAGTTGTGGTGCACAGGCTTAGTTGCTCCGTGGCATGTGGAATCTTCCCGGACCAGGGCTCAAACCCGTGTCCCCTGCATTGGCAGGCTGCGGCACCAGGGAAGTCCCAGAGAGGAATTTTTTTTTAATCATTTATTTTACCATGAGACTTCCCTGTGGTAGAATGGAATCATTTTTTTTAAAGTTCTGGTACATACTTGGATTTTCAATTCCAAAACTCTTTTTATTAATTATAGTATTATTTGATACTTACGTTCACTGTATACAAAACTGGACAAAGTAGGAGTCTTCTATATTGTGCATGCTTCTCCTGGTAAACATTGTTATAAGAACAATACACAACTTCCTCTCCATCAAGTCCATGGCCAGTCATTTATCCTTCAACTCTTCCCAGCATTACTCCTATCCTTTGCCTCAGCATGAGCTCCCAATTTTTCCAGCCCATCATTTCCATCCTGGTTTCCAGCCTGGTTTCTGTGGTGCCATTTAACTATTTCATTCATTTATTCATCTCTTTTTCTTTTAACAATCTCTGTTAAACACCTCCTAGCATAAGGGAATAATTCATTTTGTGAAGTACCCATCCTCAAGTTTGCAAACTAGTAAAAAAGAAACCCTCACGTACCTTGATTATCTGCTACCACGAATCCCATATCACTCCTCAGTTCTAGGTATTTCCCACGGTCTGCTTTCTCTAGTGCCTAGAAAAAGCCACAAAACCATTCTGATTGGTTCCAATAAAATTCATGCATTCTAGCCTAATCTAAACTCTCACTGTAATGTAAAAGCTTTCATGGTTTTGTTTGTTTGTTTGTTTTTGCTGACTCAACACTTTCTTCACAGCAGAATTTCTTTACTCTTCTCAGGAAGTGATTTACTTTTTTTTTTTTTTTTTTTTTTTTTTTGCGGTACGCGGGCCTCTCACTGTTGCGGCCTCTCCCGTTGCGGAGCACAGGCTCTGGACGCGCAAGCTCAGCGGCCATGGCTCACGGGCCCAGCCGCTCCACAGCATGTGGGATCCTCCCGAACCGGGGCATGAACCCGTGTCCCCTGCATCGGCAGGCGGACTCTCAACCACTGCGCCACCGGGGAGGCCCGTGATTTACTTTTATTACCAGGAGTATGGCAAATTTCTGATGAGTATCTTGGGATTCCCTCTGTATTTTCGCTCTTTCCTTTGTTCATTATTTCCTTCTCTTAAGAAGGAAAGGTTCTTCCTCCCTGCTAAATTAACCATCCCATGTATGTTGGTTTTTTCCCATCTCCTCCTCCTGGTTCCTTCACATTTTCCATCAGTTTTCCCCACTATCATTTGCAATCTCCTCCAATCTACACATTTATTATCCACTGCCTAAAAACATCCTCAGACATTTCACTCTTCCAAAAAGACCCTAATAACTCATCTAGTCTCATTTAGTTTATTTTTTTTAATCTTTTTTCTTTCTCAAACCCTCAAACTTCTTGAAAGAATAGTGTTACTCATTTTCTCAATTTACTATCATTTAGTCTGATTTGGTCTCTCACCTGTCTGTGCAATGGAAATAGTCCTCTTAAAGGTCATCAGTGACCTTTGTGTATCACATATATTCATCTTTTCATTCATTCATTCATATTTACTCAGAAAATATTTATTTTGTGCTTGCTATGCATCAGACACTTGCTAGATACTAGAGGTATATCTGAAAAAGACACAGTCCTTTTTGTCAGAGTTTATAATTTTGGTAGAGGAAACAAGTAGAGAAAGAACTATCAATATTAGGCAGTGGAAGAGTCACAATTTTTTAAGCATAAGGCAATATGAAAGTACAAGAAGCAATATCTAACTCAGCCTTGAGGTGGTCATGAAAGCTTTTGTGGACATGAAAGATTTTTTTCCTTTAAGGCTTCTCTTAAAGGAAAAAGAAAAAGTATTCAAAAGAAAAGGGGAGGAAAGGCATTTCTAGCAGGGAAAGTATCTTTCAGGAGAGAATCTAAAAGTTTATATGCTTTTGGTTATCTGTAAATTCAGTAACACAAGTGCAAAATTTGGAGAAGTGGATGGTGATGATGCCCTGGAACAAGGGTTCTACCTGGATTGAGTTTTTAAAGTTCTGTTTCAATGTTTGTGTATTTCAGTGTGCTTTGGGCGGGCAGGCAGAGAAGAGAGGTCTGTGCTTTTCATCTGATTCTAGCAAGTAAGAACCTATGACTTCAGAATATGAAGAGCTACTGCTATAAATGTAGTCAGGGACCACCTTATGGAAAGGCTTTGAATACTAAGCTAAGGAGATACTAAACTGTATCTTGAAAACTCTAGTTTGAAGAAGTTTAAGAAATACAGTATTATGCTCAGATTTTCATTTCTGGAAAGTTCACTCTTTGTAATGTGCATTATAATACGAGACAAGCAAGAAAGCAAGACTGCAGAGAGGGGAATCTAGGACACGTGAAGTAGTCCAGGCTTGAGCTGAATAGTCATCTATGATAGTGATCATGAGTACAAAGAAGAGGGGTGAGTCAGAAACATTTAGAAGGTAGAATTTAGATTTTAGTGGAGTTCTGCCCCCCTGATACAGAGTACACACCGTACATCCCTACACAGCTCCCCCCGCCCCCCACCCTGTCCCCACATGTCCCGTCTTAAGTATTTTGTACTTCTGCCTTTTAAATTATTTGAACTTGGGACTGTGTCTTTGGATTTTCCATCCTCATAGCACGTAGTGCAAAGAATGATGTTTCTGTAGCATACACTGTATTCTAAGAGCTCTGCATATATTAATTCATTTAATGCTCACAACAACCCTATGAGATGCACACTACTATTATACCCTCTTTTCAGTTGAAGAAGAGTCACAGGAAGGTTAAATACCTTCCTAAAGTCATGCACCTGGTAAGTACTGGAGCTGAGATTCAAACCCTAGCAAATCTAGCTTCAGAGTCCAGGCTCTTAACCCGTATGCCAAACTGCCTCAAAACTGTAGTCACATTTTTGAATACCACCTATCCATTATTAAATTTAAAGCAATGTATAAAAATGTTCTAGTCTCACAAGAATAAATTTAGTGCCTTATTTGATTTGTGTGGAACAGCAAATGAGTTTGCTTTCTAATGTTTATGTTTTAATCCTTTCAGAACCAATTCGAAGATACAAAACTTACCACAGTGATATCTTTAGTACCTCCAGTGAAAGTCCATCTATTGTTTCCTCTGAATCAGATTTCAGAAAAGGTGAGAGGGATCTGAACAAGCAAAATGTTCTTAAGAAACCATGATTGTTCTTCTCTTTCAGTAGTGTTGAGATATAAGGTGTCAAAAGAATAATTCTATATAAAATTTTTTAATTATAGAAAACTTCCAGTTACTCATTTTAACAGTATTATAGGAACTTAATAGCAGTGTAGTCATTTTCATAGTAGAGAAAATAATTGTTTTGAAAATAACATGACTTACCTTTAAAGAGTTTATTGACATTATGTCACTAATTTGATTACATGAATATGATTTGTAAAAATTATCTTATGTGTCTGCTGAATGCTTAAGTTTTAAATAAGATTACTTGATATTTTTATCACTTGTACTATTTTTGTTTCATTCACAATTAGTGAGAAAAAGTGAAGTGTCAAAGAGATTTGAGTCCAACAGTGGTCTCCCAGGGGTAGATGAAACCCCAAGTCAAGGCCAGTCACAGAGACCAAGGTATGTAATATGAAAAAATGATAATATATTTCCTGTTGCTGGTGTGTTTTTTTTTTCTTTGTTAGAATCAAGGAGAATTTTTAAAAATTATTCTTTTTCCTCTGTTTTCTCCATTTTCCTTTTCCTTTTCCTCCTCTTTAAGTTCTTGCAAATTCATTCAATTATGTAAAAGATGTTACAGTAGTTTGAGTTATTGGAATCTTTTAAAATTAGAATTGGCCCTGATTATTTATAGTTTGTGCTTGATTTTTAAATTAACGTGAATATAAAATAACTTATTAACAGTAAGGAAGTTCTGAAGGCACGGCATTAAACATCTGTGAGAAGATAGTAAACTTTGATTTCTAAGAGAATAATACTTCTTTCGAGGTTGAATGGGCTCAACAAGCAGGCTTTCAGTGAGTATTATTTGTTGAATGAATAATTAATAGGTTACTACTGAATAACCTATTATGTAAAAAGTTAATTTTTCACTACATCTTTCCTGGCTTAAAAGAGGTCATCTTGTATTTTTTAAAGCCCACTTCGGGCTGTTTAGAGTTCATTTTCATACTGAAATACTCAGGTTTCTTATAAGGTGTGTATTATTCTTGTGCTAGGGTTAGAATGGTGGTATTATAGGCATGGATTGATTTACTTTGTTTGAACTGAAAAGTGTCAAATCAGTAGTGAATATATTAATGTGTATCTTTTGCAGGTGTGTACAGTTCCTTACGTGAACAGAAGCATGTTATTAATGTTAAGCATTAATTTGAAATTCATAATGTGATATTAGAGAACAAGAGGTTGCTTCCAAATTTACTCCCAAACGACAGGAATCCTCTTAAATTTGATATCAGTTCATTTAGTTCAAGTGCCATTATACACAAAAGAATCATTTGAAAATTAACAAAAACTTGCCCTTAGTTGATTAATTCTGGCAGACACTGTTTCATACCTGTAAACTATTAATAGACCAGGTAACCCTAGCCATGTGATTAAAGCAGACAATTTATCCAGGGTTTAGACTCCAAGTAATTACATTGCACTAAAATTATTCCTTAATATTCCAGTTTTTATGAAACTTGTGTGTTTTTCTCTTCCCTCTTGTTCCTTTTAAAATAGTCTATGAGGGACTTCCCTGGCAGTCCAATGGTTAAGACTTCGCCTTCCAACACAGTGGGTACAGGTTCAATCCCTGGTTGGGGAGCTAAGATCCCACATGCCTGGAGGCCAGAAAACCTCCATAACATAAACATAAACATAAAATCGAAGCAACATTGTAACAAATTCAATAAAGACTTTAAAAATGGTCCACATCAAAAAAAAAATCTTAAAAAAAAAATAGTCTATGATACTTTCTTTGAAGAAAGCTCTAATAAGTATTCATTTACCTAAAGTGGTATGATCTTTGCATAATAGCATTTTCTATTTTTATGACCCCATTGTGGTAATAGTATTTGTGATTACTATTTTGGTAATTTTGACCAAAGAGGTAAGAGACAAAGACAGATCTATGCTTGATATTACATAATTTTGTTAAAGAAGCAAAACTGTTTTGGGATGACCAGCCATATGAAGCAAATGTTGAATTGCACTAAGCTCTGTGTTGAATTGAGGAAGTCACTCTTCTCTATATATGTAATTTGGAGAAAACTTATAAATAATTAATATGATGCCCTTTTAACTTAATCAGAAATAGGAGTAAAGATAACAACTGGAAGAATTGTTGGGATTATGTGTTGATTGATTTATTTTTTTTCTGTTTTTTTCTTTACAGTAGGTCCTTGTTGGTTATCCATTTTAAATATAGCAGTGAGTGCATGTCAATCCCAAACTCCCAATCTGATTGATTGATTTTATAGTCAGTTTGCTAGTTATTTAAAATACATATTCCTCCAAACAAAATTGAACCATTTTGTGAGTCTTATTTCAATTTTCTTGATAAGGTACCTAAAAGCGTCGGCATTATAAAAGAATCTTAGTTTTGACTGTTTCCAGTTTAATTTTAGGAAACATTAACATCGAGGCCTTAGCTCATCAAATCGTAATTTAGTGATAAGCTACCTTTTATTTCACATTTTAAGAGGGTAAAAAACACAACATAGTGTTCATAGCATCTGTATTAGATAAAGTTATAGGTGAAAAAAAAATATTTCAAGGAGAAGTAGATTGTCAGGTCTGTGTATTTATTACATTTAATGTAAGGTGCTAAACTCTACTTCTTTTAGAGTACCCCATCTCTTCTTTCTGCACAAGGAAAAACACATTAACTAAAATATTGTCTAGATTCCTTATTCAAGTGCAGAGTTTTCTGTATGTGTACAAAGGCTTCTGATAATATCCTTAACATGCTGGTACTTAATCGGGAGGTTCTGTTTGTTCTTTAGGTCACATATTTGTGAGATCTATTAATAGTTCTGTATTTAGACATGTTGCCTGCTTCTTTATAAAATTTCCATTTCTTTAGCTAGAATGAAATGGAAAAACAGATCGAGACAGTGCTATTGATTTGTATCATAGTGGGTGGGGGGAGATTAACAGGAAATTATGAGTCAGATCCAGAAGAATGAGTAATTTTTGGATTTTGAGCTATCAAAAGTGTCTTTCAGTGACCAAAAAAGATATTCAAAGCTGTTTTCCAAAGAGCAACTCTAAGTTTTTTTTCTGTGTTAACTATTGAAGTACAATTTATACATAGTGCAATTCCCACTGCTTCTGTGCCTATCTGCTTAATGATGTAACCATTTTTTCTGTCTCAAAAGAACCTATTTATTCATTCCTAAATCATCTAGGTTTTCTGAGTTTTTTGTTCGTTTTTCTTTTTCTTTCCTTCCTTCCTTCCTTCCTTCCTTCCTTCCTCGCTCCCTCCTTCCCTCCCTTCCTTCCTTCCTTCCTTCATTGGGTCTTCATTGCTGCACGCAGGCTTTCTCTAGTTGCGGTGAGCGGTGGCTACTCTTCCTTGTGGTGCGTGGGGTTCTCATTGCAGTGGCTTCTCTTGTTGTGGAGCACAGGCTCTAGAGCGCAGGCTCAGTAGTTTTGGTGCATGGGCCTAGTTCTGCAGCGTGTGGGATCTTCCCGGACCAGAGCTCGAACCTGTGTCCCCTGCACTGGCAGGGGAATTCCTAACCACTGCGCCACCAAGGAAGTCCCTGTTCGTTTGTTTTGTCTGTTTAGTTTGTTTGTTTTTTGCCTCTCAAACATTTCAGTCTTTATAGGAATTTCTACCAGATATTGTGTTGGGCCAGATAAAGTGATGATCAGTCATTTTTTGCTACCTGTTTGTAGCCCTGGTATAAAATAATTTGAACAAGAAGGCTAATATATTTGATGAAAATGACAGGTGTGAGTTAAAATGTAAAGATTCAAATTCTTACCATTTTCCTTGACCCCATTAAGTGAGAGTGAGCCATAAAATCATGTTCAATCATTTGCACAACAAATGATTATTGAGTACCTGCCATGTACTGGGTACTTATAGGTACTGGAGATGGAGTCATGAACAAGATCAAGAAGTCCCTAAAGAGATTTTCTAGTGCTGAGGGATAGCCAGTAAACCACTGAAAAAACAAGTAAGTAATGCACCATCAGAATGTGATGGTGCTTGGAAGAAAAATAAATCAGGCTAAAGGGTTAGAAACTACAGGTGTGTGATGTCCAAATTCTAGTTTTCATAGGGTAGGGTGATCAGAGGAGGCCTCTCCCAAGGAGCGACATATGAAAAGAAAACTATTTGCAACAAGGAAGTAAAACATGCAGATATCAGGGGGAAGAGAGTTCCAGACAAAAGGAACAGCAAGAGCAGAGGCCCTGAGGTAGGGGAGATATGTCCATGTTAGGGGAATAGCAGGAAGGGCAGCATAACACAGAAGGCAGCAGAATGAGTGAAGGGCAGAGTGGATGGTAACCAGGACCCAAATCATATCAGACCTCAAAAGCTAAGGTGAGCACTTCAGATGTTATTCTAAGTGTAATGGGAAGCCATTGGATGGTTGAGAGCATAGAGAGCCATGATCTAATTTACATTTTAATGGAATTGATCTGTTCTGTGAAGAACAGTTTGCAGGAGTAAAAGACCAGTTAGGAGGCAATTACAGTACTCCATTTGAGCTGCATACAGCACAGATTAGGTTGCTAGTGGTAAAGAAGATTCAAATACAGATTTCTTCAAGGTTGTGCCCTGCAGGATTTGCTGGTCATTCAGATGTGGGATTTGTAAGAGGAATCAAGAATGACTCCAAGTTGTGTCCTAAGCAACCAGTGAGTGATTGAGAGAAGGTTGCACGTAAGGAAAAAGTATCAAGAATTTGGTTTTAGACATGTTAGGTTAAAGATGCATGTTAACATCCAAGTAGAACACTCACTTAGGCAGGTGAGTAGAATTAGAATTCAGGGGAGAGCCTGGAGTTATGGGAATATAAGATAATTAAGACTAGGTGACTACATGAGATCAGGTAGGTATGAAGACTGTGGAGACTAGAAAACTCTGGAGGTCTGAGCACTGTTGCAGTCTAACATTAAGAGATTAGAAATGAAGGAGGATCCAGCAAAAGAGACTGAGAGGGAGGAGCCAGTGAAGTAGAAGGAAAATAAAAAGAGCATGGTTTCCCAGAAGTCAGATGTTTAAGAAGAGGAATGATTAAGCAGCTGCATGTTATATGATGCTTAGAGGTCAAGTAAGATGCAAACTAAGAATTATCCTTTGGCTTTGGTAACACAGAAGGTAGTCATTTTTGTGACTAGTTTTGGTGAAATGGTAAGGACTCAAACTATTGGTCTGAGTCCAAGAGAGAGTGGGAGATGAAATGGAGATAAAATTTAAAGGACAGTTTTGAAGAAATTTACTCTAAAAGACAGCAGAAAAATGAGACAGAATCTGAAAGGGGATGTGGAACCAAAGGAGGATTTTTTTGTTCTAAGTAGAAAATAGTACAGCATGTTTGTATGCTAATGAGAATAACCTAGTGCATGAGACTAGTGATGCATGTGAGAGGGTAATTGCAGGAGCGAAGTCTTTGGGTGGGGGAGAGGTCTGGAATCCCATGCACGGTAGAGGTTTGACGCCTGTATAAGTGTGCAGGAGATCCATCCGTTGTAACAGAAAAAGACAGCAGAACATACGGATGTGGATTTAGAAAGTCCAGTGGTAGAAGGATAAGGAAGTTACTTCCTGATTGCTCCTTATTTCACCAAGAAAACTGAGGAAAATTCATCAGTTGAGAGGAGACGAGGGAGAAAGTACTGGAGTTTTGAAAAGAAAAGACAAGGAAGAAAATATGAAATAGTTCTCTAAGAAAATTAATCACCAGGCAGTGCTAAGAACCCACTGAGATCAGTCAGCATGGTTCTGCAGTTTCATGAGAGTTGAGGTTGAATGCAAAAGAATGATTTTAATGATGGGCCTTAGAATTCAAGCAGTGTAAGGGCAAGAGAGGGTTAATAGAAAGTGGTAGAGTCAATGGACTACAATTCCTGATAGAGTTGGTGAATTATTTGAAGGGGAGTGTAAGAGGAAGTAAGCTAGAAAAAATAAGGAGATTAGATAGAGAGGGTATTGAAAGATAGAAACAGGAAATTTTAGAAGTGGTGCAGTTATTGGTAATAGCCAGCATAACCATGGGTGTAGATTGCTGGCTGAGGTGGAGGAGGCCAGGGTGTTGGAGCACTCTTCGATCTCTGTCACACCACCACGAATGATGACAGCAGTAGTGGTGAAGACCGCTGAGTCAGCCACTTAAATCTTTCATGAATAAGGGGGAGTTGACCACAGGACAATGTCTAGAGCAAAGCAGAGCAGTGGATGGTGTGAGTTCATAGCATGTACTTCAGAGAAGCTGGGGGCTCTTGGAGGACGGGTCAGTAATGATCTGGAAGCTGAAACAAAAATCACGGGGAATCTCTATCGCATGTCCCGGCCCACTGGTGCAAGATTATGAGAATAAAACAGCCCCGATCTGAGAGAACTGCAGGGGAAGCAGTTTTCAGAAGATGCTGGGATGTTAAGAGAAGAGGTGAAGGATGTAGATCTACCTACAAGTGGGACACCATACTATATTAATATATTAAAAATAGGACTGAAATATTACTGCAATGGTTCTTCTGAAATGAAAAAATAAAGTTCGTTTACATTCTTGATACCTTACTTAACATGACTTTTTATTGTTTAGACTTAAAGTAATTGTTTTCTTCCCAACCCTTACTTTTCTCTTCTATATAGCAGACAATATGAAACACCCCTTGAAGGCAACTTAATTAATCAAGAGATTATGCTAAAACGGCAAGAAGAAGAAATGATGCAGCTGCAAGCCAGAATGGCCCTTAGACAGTCTCGACTGAACCTGTATCCAGGAGACACACTCAAAGCTTCCATGCTTGACATCACCAGGGATCCCTTAAGAGAAATGGCCCTAGAAACAGCCATGACCCAAAGAAAACTAAGAGTAAGTTGATTCTCAGGTTACTGCACCTAAACTTGGCCTCACAGGGAAATGTTATACAAAGTACTTTAAAAAATTCTATAGGTATCCTATAGGTTGCCTGTAGTTAAAATTGAAATCTCATATTAGTTTCCATTGGTGTTAAATATCTTGTTGGTTGATACTAAAATAAATATTTAGCTGTTTTCATGATTTCATTTTTAAAAAAACATTAGATGGAGTTAGAGTATCTTAACTGTATATTTTAAAAATATATTCATGAACCTAAAGTCAACTGGCTTTATTCAGTATTGTGGGGGATTATTTTTTATCCCACAAACCAAGAATATCAGAGATAGAGAGTTCAGAGGTGGTTCAGAAGCTCAAGAATGCTATCAAGTGCATTCCATCTTTCTGCTCTGCCATTCTCAGAATTTTGACAGTAATTCTCTTTATAGTTAAAGGATGACTGCATTATCTCCAAGCATTATATCTTCATATTACAATATCCAAAGATAAGAAAGAACAAATCTTGTGTCTGTGGGGAATTTTTCTTTTATGTGTTTAGTTGCTTTATTTTTCTTTCAATATATATCCTCTATATTTTTATAAGCATAAGCTCAAAATGAACGTAGTCTTTTCTCATAAAATATCATGAACATTTTACAACTTTTCTAATACTATCGTTAAGGGCTGTAAAGTACTCCATTATGTGAACGTACTGTGTACCATAATTTATTTAATCAGTTTCCAGCTATTGGACATTTAAAATGTTTCTAATTTGTAATTGCTATAGAACATCCTTATAGCGAAATCTTTGCAGATAACTTCCTCCAAGTAGAATAGCCAAGTCAAAGGCAAATACCTTTTAAGATATTTTATACATATGGTCAAATTGCCCTTTAAAAGTTTCTTCCAATTTATGTTTCCTCTGATCATGTCTGTTTTCACCATATTCTTACCGACTCTGATATTATCATTCTTTTTTTTATTATTATAACCAATTTGATAGATGAGGCAGTATCTCATTTGTATTGTTCCTTTACAAATAATTCTTCAAAAGCAAAATAAATGTTAGGAAAGTGATAAAATCTAGAATGATTTTTTTCTTTTTAGTCCTACACTAAGAAAGTATATTATCTTATTCTGTTTTGGGTTTTCTTGCTTATTTCAAAGAATCTTCCTAAAAGCATATTTGTATACCCTGAAATTGATAGAATTCAAATTTTCCTCATAGTCTTCTAAGGAGAAGAAACAGTATTGTATGGTGAAAATTACACTGAACTACAAATTAGAAGACTTGGATTCAGTTTCGAATAATTCAATTTCTAATAATATGTCTTTATGTACATTTTTAAACCACTTTGTGTCTCATTATGCTAATTTTTAAAATGTGGAATTGGGTTGTAATTTATAAGACAGTGTCTAATTTTTTGGTTGTTTTTTTTTTTGCGGTATGCGGGCCTCTCACTATTGTGGCCTCTCCCGTTGTGGAGCACAGGCTCTGGACACGCAGGCTCAGCGGCCATGGCTCACGGGCCTAGCCGCTCCATGGCATGTGGGATCTTCCCGGACCAGGGCACGAACCCGTGTCCCCTGCATCGGCAGGCGGACTCTCAACCACTGCGCCACCAGGGAAGCCCAGACAGTGTCTAATTTTAAAGTTATTAGATTCCAGTGAAATACAACTGAATTTATTTCAAGCCGAAGGGAAGAAATTCAATAAGGCTTCATCAATTTATCATTATAACCAATACATTTGTCAAAATTAAGCAATAGGCAGGATAGCATAGGCTTCCAGTGATTAAAGGCCCACATAAAGCATAAAAGGCACCATATATACACATTGTTTTCTAAAATCATAGTTTCAGAGAGCTAATGCAGAACTTTGGCTCATTAGAGAGTTTTTACCTTTATAGTATGCCACTGTTATGTGTCATCTCACTAAAAACCTGTGTTTCCTTTCAGTCAGTCAGTGTGTGCTTTCCTCATCAGAGACGTGCTATATCAATGACTAGAGAATTTGAACTGTTGGTCGTTGAAGGACCACACAGTGTTTCCTCTAAAAAAAAAAAAAAAGAGCAGGAAGGGGGAATTCCCTAGAGGTCCAGTGGTTGGGACTCCGCGCTTCTACTGCAGGGGGCCCAGGTTTGATCCCTAGTGGAGGAACTAAGATCCTGAGAGCCGTGCAGTGCAGCCAAATAAATAAATAAGTAAATAAAATAAAAAGAGTAGGAAGGCTATATTTTTGAGGCTGAAAATAGTACTAGTATTAGGAGGAACAATTTCACAGTTGAACTAATGTTATTTCCCCAAACATAAGTTTTTAGTTCTTTTTTTTTTCTGTATTATTTTTGATGCAGACAAATTTTTAATGTTCATACTCTATTGCCTCATTTGATCTGTATCAAATTCTGTGTTTTCCATGGCAGACTATTTTCATTTCTTCTACTCTGTTTCTATTCTCATTTAAAATGTGTCCTACTGGTTCGTTGAGTATTAACAAATGCTTACTGTTAAACTTTTACTTAAATGGTACCTGTCACATGTTCCACACCTGGCTGTTGGATAGAATTCCCACATCAAGCAACCAAATGAACTGTACAGTGAAATGCAAAGAAGAAACCAACAAAAATAAAACTCCAGTAACCCCCCATTAGTTCAAACACATGCATGCACGAAAGCACGCCCCCCCCGCACACACCACCTGCCTTTGGCCTAAAAATTAGCCCTGTGTTCATTCTACCTTTTGCCCATTTGGACATAATTTTTCCATCTATTCTGAATGCTGCTCCCTCCTGGAATATAACTTGTTTTAAGTTATCTCTTCAACCAATTCTCCCCTCTAGGCAGAAAACCCTGGATATACAAGACGTAAAGGGAAAGAGTAGATTGAAAAGAAGTAAATGCAGAATGTGGACTCTACTCTCCCCAGCTCCTGAGATATTATTTTCTTACTAGAAGCAGCAATAGGGAGCAGAGACTATGATACTTATAATATCCCTAGTTGTCACTAATTAGAACAAAAAAGTACCGGATTCCCAGAACTTGATTACAGATGGAGGTGTCTTTTGTAATATCAAAATAGATGTTGTCCAATAACTAAGACTTGTTTTAGGGCAAATTGAATATCATTCTCTGAAATAATGAAATTCTGTTCAATAACTTTACACATTAGCATTATTAAACCAAATCCTTATGTGAACTTGACAACTCTATATTACTTCAGTAATTGAGACTGCTATTTTTTTGGGGGGGAGTTTGAGTCTACCTGGAGTCCAAAAAATGAAAACCTTTATTTACGTAAAACAATATAAAGCCAGGCTTTATATTTTATGTTGCTGGTAGAAAATGAAGCTGATAGAACTTCTATTCACACTTAGTGTAAGGCATATTCCATTCCCGCTCTTGGCAAATTCCACCATACTTCTTTATCGAAAGTTTTTACATTTGTTTCAGATTACTAGTTCTAATATGGTGGCCTTACATGTAGTTGTTTATTATTATTATTATTATTACATTATTTTCCTTTCAAGGAAAGAGCTAGAATAAATGATAAAAACTATTGATTCTACTTCTGTGATTCACAGAATTTCTTTGGCCCTGAGTTTGTGAAAATGACGATTGAACCATTTATATCTTTGGATTTGCCGCGGTCTATCCTTGTAAGTAATAAAACCACTTGGTGTCACTTTTAGAAAATAATTTTAGTAATGATTTTTTTAAAACAGTAAAATTCTTATAATGTTTATATCGATAACTTCCATTCATTTTTTTCAATTGTAGACCAAGAAAGGGAAGAATGAGGATAACCGAAGAAAAGTAAACATAATGCTTCTGAGTGGACAGAAACTGGAACTGACTTGTGATACCAAAACTATATGTAAAGATGTGTTTGATATGCTTGTGGCCCATATTGGCTTAGTGGAACATCATTTGTTTGCTTTAGCTACCCTCAAAGGTACCAAGGCATTTTAAATTCAGGGTATAGTATGGAAACTTGGCAACAACGACTTCCTATATCTGTTCTGCCTAACCTTCTTTTGGGAAATATTAACTACATGGATATGTCAGCATTGAGAAGTAGGAGTTAGGAACTCCCTTCCTTTTCCTAACTAGGTACATTGTTTTAATAGCCGTGTCTTTTTAGCATCTTCTGTACATGATCATGAAGATTTTTCTCTGGCATTGACTATATAAACATAGATTTTAATTGTTATTTTGGGGACCATAATTTTGCCTACATATGTACTCTAGAAATTAGTATTCTGCTAATATGAGTTTGAATATATAACAGGACCCTATTTCTGAATCTCCATATCAACTTCTTCAGCTTACTATCCTAGAAACAGTGTCTTCCTAAATGTTGTCAGTTGATGACGGAAAATAAGTCATTTCACATTTTTTAAGCATTACATCCACTGACCTGTGACGTTCACAACCATGGGGGTCTCAGAACACAGATTCAGTAGAAACTGCTGCTGTTTATCAATTAGAATTGTCATAGCAATAAGAAACCCCTTGGGGACTTCCCTGGTGGCACAGAGGTTAAGAATCTGCCTGCCAGTGCAGGGGACATGGGCTTGAGCCCTGGTCTGGGAGATCCCACATGCAGCAGAGCAGCTAAGTCTGTGCACCACAACTACCGAGGCTGTGCTCTACAGCCCGTGCACCACAACTACTGAAGCCCATGTGCCTAGAGCCCATGCTCTGCAACAAAAAAAGCCACCGCAATGAGAGGCCCATGCACCGCATCGAAGAGTAACCCCTGCTTGCAGCAACTAGAGAAAGCCCACACGCAGCAACAAAGACCCAATGCAGCCAAAAATAAAAATAAATAAAATATAAATACATTTTTAAAAAAAGAATTAGTTTTTTTTTTTTTTTACACAAAAAGAAACCCTTTGGATCTGGGTTTAAATAAATATTTCTTTAATATTACTATATTTATAAATTACTCTTCAATATTTCAGATTCCTGTTTACCTCAAAATTTAACTTAAAAAGCTTTGACAACAAAGTACAATAAATTATAATTGAAGGATCAAATCACCCTGAAACCCTGCAAGATCAGGATAACACCATCTTTGTCATACAAGAAATATGTCTTTCAACTTAGTTTATTGAATTCTTGTTCCTTAAACACTCATAATTCATTTTGTAGAGTCATCCAATAAATATTCGATTAGTGCCTATTGATGTTCGATCACTTTACTAATTACAGTTTTAGACTAATCATGTAATACTATCTGTATAAAAATATTCAATTAGTCAGAAGTTTGTATCTAATTTTGTATCTAATTTCTTAAACATTCTGGATAAGTCAGATCTTACTGACTAATCTTTTATTTGGAGAGAATCAAGAATTAAACGATGTATTAAAACTAAAAATAAAATGATTATTGTTCCTTCTAGGTTTCAATGGTAGCTCAACTATAATAAATAGAGCTAATATTTATTGAATGCTTACCATGTGCCACATGCTTTAAACTACCAAATATTCTATAACCATTATGTCATTTGATCTCTACAACAACCCTGAAAAGTAGCAATTAGCACTATCCTGATTTTACAGACAAGAAAATTGATGTCTAGATAGGTTACATAATTTATTCAGTATCACACAGGTAGTAAATGATGTGGCTAGGAGTTGAATCCACATCTGTCTGTCTTCAGAGCTCTCATTTATAAAAGACTGAGCCATACTGCCTCCCATCCATATGCAGTGCCTCAGAATTCCCTGTCATACTTCTTAACAATCCTGTTTTATTCTGGTATAAAACTGTTTTGTGTAAGTCTGACCGAAAAATGAAGAAATTAAAAGAAAACATGAAAGTATTTTTATTTTATCTGAATATTTCTCATTCTGTTCTAGATAATGAATATTTCTTTGTTGATCCTGATCTAAAATTAACCAAAGTGGCCCCAGAGGGATGGAAAGAAGAACCAAAGAAAAAGAGCAAAGCCTCTGTTAATTTTACTTTGTTTTTTCGAATTAAATTTTTCATGGATGATGTTAGTCTAATACAGTGAGTACACAAGAGTTTCTATGTTTCTCTTTTTGGCCCCTGGTGTTTTGACCCTTTAGTTTACTGATTTACTTTATTCTGAATTATTTCAAATAATTATTGAAATAATTATTTTCAATAATTATTTTATTATTGAATTATTGAATTCTGATCAATGATATTATTTTATTCTGATCAATGATAAAGTCTTATTTATCATTGCTTATTAGTTTATTCTGAATTATTTTATTCTGATCAATAATAAAGTCTTCTTTATCATAAAAGAAGTATTTCCTTCAATATAGTTTATTAATTTCTTATGCTTAATCATAAGCCATCTGGGCAACTAAACTTATATGCCAATAAAAAAAATCACCCCAAGATTCAAGATCAAAAACCTAGATGTTTTGTGTATGTGTTTGTTTTCCCAGACATACTCTGACCTGTCATCAGTATTATCTTCAGCTGCGAAAAGATATCTTGGAGGAGAGGATGCACTGTGATGATGAGACTTCTTTATTACTAGCATCCTTGGCTCTACAAGCTGAGTATGGAGATTATCAACCAGAGGTAGGATTTATTTTTTTCTCCAGGACAAATTTTGCATTGGTGTTCTTATCCTCGGCATGGTTAAAGACTAAACCTGGTTGAGGCATTTGCTGTTTATATCTGGAGATTTTTGAGGCTAGTTTGGTGCCTCAGAATGACCGAGTTCCCCGTGTATATTGGTTATTTCAAACCATGCAGTGTGGGATTTCTCTTTCTTTCTTTCTTTCTTTCTTTCTTTCTTTCTTTCTTTCTTTCTTTCTTTCTTCTCTCTCTCTTTCTCTCTCTCCCCCTCCCTCTTCCTCCCTCCCTCCCTTCCTTCCTTTCTTTTTTTTTCTGTTTAAAAATTACCCTGTTTCAGAGTTTGGGGATATCTAGCACTTACCTTTCCTTCTCCCTATTTCTAACTAACAGATACTAGACATAAGGGTTACCAGCCAAATCTGGATCAAAGGGGTCTTCCATCTTCCACATGGATCCATGCAGTGATAGGCTGAGAACCCAGCAGAGCTCACTGTATGGAGAGCACATGTTCAAGGCCAAATGCACCTGAATACAAGTGGACCTAAGAGGAAGCAGGGAGCAAGAAGAGATTGTGCCACTCAAGCGGCATCCTTCACAACATTAATCCTTAACTGTAGTGACATTTGGCCTTTGATTGTCAGTCTCTCCTCAAGCTTGCTGATAAGTTCAGTCATTCTACTTCACTGAATAAAAAGAGAAAGACAGATGCACTTTCTCTAAAACTCATTCCTCAGAGAGAAGTATAAATAGGAGTACCTTATCTCTTGTTGAGGCAAGAACTTTAAGATAAGAGGAAGAGGGCAAACAGAATTTCTTACACAAACACTCTCCTTTTAGGTTCACGGTGTGTCTTATTTTAGACTGGAGCATTATTTACCTCCCAGAGTGATGGAGAAACTTGATTTATCCTATATTAAAGAAGAGTTACCGAAATTGCATAATACCTATGTGGGAGCTTCTGAAAAAGAGACAGAGTTAGAATTTTTAAAGGTAAGCGTGCAAGATTACAAATGATAAACTTTGCATCTTTTTCAAAGTAAGGAAGAAGTGTTGGAAGACATACATCTAAAAGCTCAGGTGCCAATAACTGTTGCTATATGCTTTATCTCAGCTCATTTATTCCTGACTAAAACCATGGTATTTTAATTCTCATTTTGTAAAAGAGGGAACTGAGGCTCAGAGAGGAAATGTAATGTTCCCAAAGTCAGTGGCTGATATGTGGAGCAAAACTATGATTTGAACCCGTATCTATCTGGCTATGGATTATATGCTTTTATCCTATTTCATACTCTCAAAATCAAGATATATTATAAAGAAGAAACAATTGGATTTTGTGACTCTCTGGATAAGAAAAGCAAGTTGAAACTAATTCTAGAGTTGTTTTGCTTTGTTTTTTCTTAAAAAGCTTAAGATTCAATTATATCTTCTAAAAATAGTCTTTCCATTAATGCCAACTAATTCACACGGGGGAAGGGAGTTAGAAAAATTGATTTATAGTTTCAGTTCTGCCACCATGTTCCTATAAGACCTCAGATGAATAACAGTGCATTTATGATTAGAAAAGACAGTACTATGCAAACTTCCAGTGTGAACAGCAAATATATGATAATATTCTATTGAGAAGAGAAAATCCAGAGTATTCTCCTCTTGGGGGGACTTCCCCAGTGGTCCAGTGGTTAAGACTCCCTGCTTCCACTGCAGGACGTGCAGGTTCGATTCCGGTCAGGGAACTAAGATCCCATATGCCCTGTGGCATGGCCGACAAAAAAAGAAAAGAAAAGAAAAGAATATTTTCCTCTTGTAGCTCCCCAGGATGTAACAGCATGCCTTAGATTTGCTGCTCCATAATAAGGGAAGGGAGCCAAGTTTCCCAACCCTACAAATATCTATAAAGGGGTTTCATTCACAGACTTATACCACCTTTAATCTAGGATTTATGGTAAGAAAGGCAGGGTGGTTTGTTTTAAGTTGACTCTACTTTTAAAGACATTACCTTATGTACTTATTTTTTTCCTCGGTTATTACATGTTTATACTTGTAGGAAGTAAATATCATGTTATATTTTTATTAATAAAGGTAGAAGACAGATTAACACAGCAGAAAGAATTTGCATGGGGATTTTCAGACAGTCTTGCATTTGAATTCTTGTTTCAACCAGCTGGGTAAACTTGGACAATGTACTTTAACCTCTCTGAGCTTCAGTTTTCCCCATATAAGTAGTGTGCTTAATGCATAGTAGGCTGCCCTTCTCCTTCTAATAATGTATCCTGTTACTCCTTTTCTCTTCAGCTTGAGCATCTTTCTTCTAACCTAAGAATTTTTTTTTAAATCTCATTAATATACCCTTCCAAGGTTACCCTTCTGCTATATATTATATTGCCTCTGAAAACCTTTTATATCTTTTTGTAAATCTGCTTTATTGAGGTATAATTTACATACAATAAAATTGACCACTGTTAAATGTTCAGTTCAGTGAGTTTTGAAAATATATATACAGTTGAGCAACCATTTCCACAACCATGATAAAGAACAAGGGTTAGCAAACTGTGGTCTGCCTATTTTATAAGTAAACTTTTATTGGAACTCGGCCATGCTCATTTGTTTCCCTATTGTCTGTATCTGCTTTCACACTACAACAGCAGGGTTAAGTAGTTACAACAGAGATCATATGACCCACAAAGCCGAAAATGTTTCCTATCTAGCCCTTTAAATAAAAAGTTTGCCAAAAATATAACACACTTCCAACACCAAAAATTTCCCTCATGTCCCTTTACATTCAGTCCCTTCCCCCCTATTCCTAACCTCTGGCAAATATTGATCTGCTTTCTATCACTATAATTTTATTCTTTTCCAGAATTTCATTTAAAGAATCATATATTGCATAGTCTTCTGTGTCTGGTTCTTTTCACTTAGAATAATACTTTTGAGATTCACCCATGTGTGGTGTGTATAGTAGTTTGTTTATTATGGCTGAGTAGTTTTCTGTTGTACAGATATGCAACGATTTGTTTTTTTTTCTTTAGTTGATGGATATAAAGCTGCTTTAAACACTCAAATACACATTTTTGCATGAACATATGATTTTTCTTTTTCTTGAGTAAATACCTACCATTAGGTTTGCTGGGATCTGTGGTAAGTGTATGTGTTACTTCTGCAGAACTGCCAAATTGTTCTCAAGTGGTTGTACAGTTTTATAGTACTACCAGTAATGTATGGGATTTCCAGTTGCTCTACACCCTTAACAACACTTGGTATGTTTAGTTTTGTTTTCTTTTTTTTACATTTTAGCTATTGAAATAAGGTAAGCAGTGGTTTATGATTGTAGTTTTAATTTGTATTTCCCTAATTACTGTTATTTTGAGCATCTTTTCGTGTTTATTTGTTGTTCATATGTCTTCTTTGTTGATGTGTCTAATAAAATCTTTTGCCCATTTTTGTATCTGGTTATTTTGTATCTGAGAAGTACATATTCTTTATGTATTCTAGATACGATTCCTTATCTCCCAGTCTGTGACTTGCCTTTGTTTTTCCTGTCATTGACTTTTGAAGAGCAGAAGTTTCTGATGTTAATGAAGCTTCAGTTTACCAATTTTTCCTTCTGTGGTTCCTGCTTTTTATGCCCCGTCTAAGATATCTTTGTCTAACCCACAGTCAAATATTTTCTAAACTTTCTAGTTTTAGCTCCTGTATTTAAGTCTGTTATCGTTTGGGGGATAATTTTCATATATTGGCTAAAGTAAGGGTCAAGATTTATTTTCTTGGCATACGAATATCCAGTTGTTCCAGCAACATTTGTTTAAGAGACTATCCTTTCCATATTAAACGACATTGGTACAACTTCTGTATCTTTAAGTCACCTTTTCCAAGGTGCATTTTTATGTTATGGTATTGTTCCAACAGGTCTGCCAAAGACTGACAGAATATGGAGTTCATTTTCACCGGGTGCACCCTGAGAAAAAGTCACAAACGGGAATACTGCTTGGAGTCTGTTCTAAAGGTGTCCTTGTGTTTGAGGTTCACAATGGAGTTCGCACATTGGTCCTTCGCTTTCCATGGAGGGAAACCAAGAAAATTTCTTTTTCCGTATGTCCATTTTAACCTCTCTTGATTCTACATTTAAATTGGTGTTGTCGATTTCAAATGTAACATATTAATTGACTTTTCTTAAGCGAACTTTAAACCCTGGCATTTAGTAGGGCTTATATGTCTTAATACTATTTAACTCTTCTTTCTTAGTTGTGGGAAGTATTATTGAGATTTTGGTTTTGGTTTTCTCAGAAGGTGATTTTTAAAAGAATTCTTAGCTGGTTATATGCTCAATTAACTTTAGTTAAATTACAACCAAGTTGACTTCTCTGTTAATTCAGAACTTATTCTAGGGTACTAATACTTCTCACATGGAGAAAACCCGCTAATGTATTTAAGACTGATAATTATCTTAACCCCAGTGAACTTTGTCTAGTTTAGTAATAGGTCCCTCACAGAACTGTATTTGAATCTCAGTGGTCCAGAGATTTACTGACTTTTATGAACTAGCCTCAGGACTTTCTACAGTTTTAAGTTTTAGTGTGTAGTCTCTGGAGATAAAGTTAGGAAAGCAATTTTTAGAAAATCATGTTTATGAAAGATAACTATAAAGGCATATTTTGATTTTGGAAGTAGGTGGAAAATCTGAACATTGAAGTGTGATTATCAAACCCCAGAGGTAAATCAAAAATCTGTTCAGGTATTTGTTTTCCTAATGGTATTCAGGGACTACTGACATCTTTAGTTTATATTTGGGCTGAAATATGGTTTCACCAGAACAAACAAAATTTATAAGGTTATAATATCAAAGTCCCAACTGACTGTGGATAATCTTCAACCTAGAGACCTTTGGAATCATTTCTAGACCTGAGGGTTAGTTGGTTGGTTTCCCGTGAAGCCCAGAGATACCACTAAGATTACCACATAATAATGTATTCTCTCAGGAAATCCCAGACCATCCTCATCTTCCCAAGATTGTCAAGATCAGGAAATTACCTAGGTTTAACTTACCTTCCCCAATGAAAATGCTGGCAGAGCAAGTGCCTAGAGGAAACCTTGATGAATTAAATACAAATCTAATTTGGACCAGTTTTAAAAGGGCAGCAAATCAAATAATCATCCAGCATTCAGCCGTCATTTACCAGCTATCACATCAGCCCTGCAATAAAAATAGAACTAGCTGTGATTAGCTCATTTTTAAAGATCTCCAGTAATAAGAATAGCCCACATTTCCCTGCAAACTATTCCTGTCTCTAACAGAACTTGTTTATCCTGTAGTTCTTTCTCTAACACAGAGTTCTCTTTTTTAAACTCTCCTTTTTTCTTCCACTGGCCTCTGGGGAGATGGATAAGTTACCCTTCGCCCTTCTCATCTCTTACAACTGAATTTCCTTAGGCACATTTCTTGTCCAGTCCATCAGTTAACACTTAGGATCAATTATCCTTATGATTTGTTTCAAACCTGTACAGCTTTACGACTGTGGAGTTCAACATCCTTGGGAATTACTTGATAGTGGTTAAATGCACTGTTTGTTAGGAGAAAAATTCCCCAACTATTTGCAGAGTTACTAGGAATGCTACTGGTAGTCAGGATACTAGCTTGGTGCTACTATAGCTTTAACTCCTCTCTAATACTTGCTGATTTCCTTTACTAAAGAAAGAGAGAACAGGGTCCCCGAGATTTCATTGGTAACAACATCTAGCAAGAATTTAATAGTCTTATTTTGTTTTTAAGACCAGGAATTATGAAGATGGCACCTGCATGATTGAAGTTTGAGTAATACTCTGTTATCATATCTTTTGTGAGTCTATGAAATTTGACTTGTCTGAGCCTATTTCTGCATTTGACAACAAGACAAGGGACATGATATAGAGGAAATAATTTGTACAGTAGAGAGGCCAAGAGCTACAGTAGAATCTAGCTGGGCTTGAGCAATTCTCCAGAGACATTAGTCTTAGATCCCTGACATGTTGAATTCTAGTCTTTTAAGGCATATGGATCACTGCAAGCCTTACCACATAGGTCGCAATATTTCAGGGTGTCCTCTTACATATGAAACATTCATTTTTAAGAAGCAGGGAGATAAAACTGATTAATGATTCTTTTCCTTTCCCAGAATTTGGCAAGAATCACTGTCTCTAAATATTGATGTGTTTCATCTCTCAGCCCAGCACTTATGTTATCCGGTGTTTCTGCATTCCAGCATTTTCCTTAACTTCCCACATTTTCCATCCCAGCCTTCATGCCACCAAGATTTTTCTTGACTGAATCACAGTGCTTATTACTGCATATCAATATCAGTTTTTGTTGAACTTCATTTTTTTTAATCTAAGACTGTAGAACATATATTTCTTGTAATTTCTTTTTCAAATAGTTTTGGTGTTTGTAAACATTGCAGTAAACTCAAAATATCAGTAATCTTTAAAGGAAACTGTTTCCCTTGCTGGTGGCTGGTATACAGTCTATACAATCTGATTTAGGCTACAGTTTCTAAAAGTGGCAAATAATATTAATTTCATTTATTTCCTAAATTTCTAATAATACAGAGTTATATTTTTCTATATTTATATTAGATATAGGTCAATGAGTATTCATGCCTAATAATGTGAAGTAAAAATAATATCTGTACTTACTCATTGTTTCTAAAATTTGGTCATGCAATGAAGTGATAGGAAAATATCCTAATTTTAAATACCCTTGATTAATATTGTAGAAAAAGAAAATCACATTGCAGAATACATCAGATGGAATAAAACACGCCTTCCAGACAGACAACAGTAAGACATGCCAGTACCTGCTGCACCTCTGCTCTTCCCAGCATAAGTTCCAGCTGCAAATGAGAGCAAGACAGAGCAACCAAGATGCCCAGGATATCGGTAAGGAGAAGCAAACTGTGTCAGATGACTCCAGGGTAGATGCATGATTTTTGCCACAAACTTTAAAAGAACTTCCACTTTTAGGATGAAAATGACAAGGTATGTAAGTCAAGTTCATAAAGGTGTCATAAATGAAGCTGAGATGTCAACTTCATGTTTATTTTGAAAACAGCACCCCTCATCAGTCAGGGAGTACCTATTGAACTATTTTGTGCTGATTGTTAGGCTAGCTGATGTAAATATTGTAAAAGTTTCAGACACATTCTCTACCCGTAGTAAACTTACACACTGGGAGATAAGACCAACAAACATGAAACAGTAATACACAATAGAGGGTCAAGGTTTCAATAACAGGTTATATTGTACAGTCTCTGATATACACTACAGGAGGAAAAGGAGATCAGAGGATAGAGTATGTGAGTGGTGGCACTTGAATTGGAACTTTCAGGACAAAAATACTTAAGTAGGTTGACGACAAATGGAAGGGCTTTCCAGATAAGGGAAAGAACATGGGAAACAGGGTGGTGGACTCTGCACCCAGAATGGGGAAGTCAGGTACCATAACAGTTTTGGGGGTGACAGATTTCAGTTTTACTTGGTCACGTCCCTGTTCTGAGACTGACGTGAGTAACCATAGTACCAATATAAGTGCTCAGGAGAGCGGTTTCAGTTCCTTTTGAAAAGGAACCAACAGAAGAAACCAATTTAGCTCTGAAGAATATCTCAATCAGAACTGAAATATTTAAAGCTTACTCTGCAAGACCACATGTAGAGATTAAAGTTGTAGAAAGTCTAGTTCTGCATATTAAATTCTTATAGACTTCAGTGAAACACTTTTTTAATCAAGAATTTGATTAAAAAATTAAATGTAATGGCACTGATGACTTTGTGCAGCAGAGCCCTATGAATTCTTTATCCGAAACTTCCCATGTAGGATCAGACTGGGGTGATGGCAACCTATGAATAAATGTTTCTCAGCCTTTCAGAATCAAGATGGTAGGGGCTGTATACTGATTAAAAATGAAGATTCCAGAAACCTATGTGACACTTAGTGAATCACAGTCTTTCGGCATTGGGTCCCTGGAATCTGCATTTTAACAGGCTTTCCTCAGTAGTGATTTTATGCATGCTACAATATGATAACTGTTGCTGTAATCTCATTATTCCTTTTCTTTCCCTGCTTTGCTCTGCTAAAAAATTTGTATGCTCTTATATATTTTCAAAGTATAGTGAAATATACAGAATGAAGTAAGTCAGAAAGAGAAAAACAAATACCGTATGCTAACACATATATATGGAATCTAAAAAACAAAACAAAAAAATGGTCATGAAGAACCTAGGGGCAAGATGGGAATAAAGACACAGACCTACTAGAGAATGGACTTGAGGATACGGGGAGGGGAAAGGGTAAGCTGGGACAAAGAGAGTGGCATGGACATATATACACTACCAAATGTAAAATAGATAGCTAGTGGGAAGCAGCCGCATAGCACAGGGAGATCAGCTCGGTGCTTTGTGACCACCTAGAGGTGTGGGATAGGGAGGGTGGGAGGGAGGGAGACGCAAGAGGGAAGAGAGATGGGGATATATGTATAGGTATAACTGATTCACTTTGTTATAAAGCAGAAACTAACACAACATTGTAAAGCAATTATACTCCAATGAAGATGTTAAAAAAAAAAAAAAGAGAGAGAGAGAAACCACTGCAATGAGAAGCCTGCGCACCACAAGGAAGAGTAGCCCCCGCTCGCTGCAACTAGAGAAAGCCTGCGCGCAGCAACAAAGACCCAGCGCAGCCAAAAATAAGTAAATAAAATAAATAAATTTTTTTTAAAAAGTATAGTGAAATAAACTTATGAGAGTCATTGATATGCCTACTTAGATTAATATTCTATTCAAGTCAGAATTGAAAAATTGAAGGTTACATTATTGTAGATGTGGTATAGGGTGCTATAGTGAAGAGTCAGAAGACAAAACTATGAACCAGCTTTCCGCCCTCAACATTTCAATGATATATTGTGGTAGTTAAGAACATGAACTGTGGGGCAAGACTGCCAGTGTTCAAACCACGCTCTCTCACTTGCAAGCTCTGAAACCGTGGGCAGGCGACTCAAACTCTCTGCCTTAGTTCCGCATCTGGTAAAATGATTATCATAATGATAATACCAACATCATAAGGTTATTGTGAAGACAAAATGAATTCATACATGTAAAAGTGCCGGCACAAAATAAGTATTGAATAAATATTCATTATCCTTCTTATCATCAACATTGTTTTACCACGACTACCACTAGTTTTAGTAGTAGTAGGATGACCTTAGGAAAGGAACTGACGTTTTGAGGTCTCATTTTCTTCACCCATGAAGTGGGAATGTTCTACATATCTCAGTTTTCCCCCTAAGAACACAACTATGTATCCTTAAATTCATATGTAAAAGGACTTTAAGATGGTATTATCTACATCTATTCCCTGATTTTGTTAAGCCTCGAAAGGAATTATTTTCTGCTTGGAAGCAGCTTAGAAGTAACTACCTGCCTATTTAACTGTCTGTACTAGACAAGTGAAAATAACCGGTGTTATCTATTGGAGTTTGATGGGGTCACAAGTGTATGTTGCTTCTTTAGAGTCATAGGATATGGGTGATAGAAAGAACCTTAGAGGCCATTAAGTCCAAAATTTTACTGATGAGGAAACAGGTTCAGAGAAAAGAGTGTCTCACTTAACCTCATAGTTAGAAGTCAAAGGAGACTAGAACGTGATCTCTTAATTCCTAATCCAGTAGTCTTTCTATTTGATAAGTTTCCAAAGAACTAATTTGCATGGAATTAAGATTAATAATCATTTACTGAGCACTTGCTACATGCTAGGTGCTGTGGGTTACAAAAATAAATGAAGCCTCTCTCCTCAAAAGAGCATACAATTTAGTTGATGATATAAGGAAATACAAAACAAGTACAAGAGACTGAATAGTAGCACAGTGTGGATTGCAGACTGAGTGTGGAACTAACAAAGACTTTGAGTTCAAATTTGAAACATTAGTAATAGGATGTAGGTTCATTCTAATGTCCTTTCCCATCCTGGTGGTCCATGTTGGAATCCTTTCCAGGTGAAGGGCAGTAGGACAGTAGATAAGTGGGTGGTTTATTATTCCATCCCATGGATATGTGCAATGCTTTAAATTCTACCCAGGAATGAGCTATGAATGGATTTGAATAGCATAATCCTTGGTATGTTTACAAAACAGATATAACCTAAGCTGAACTGGTGGTCCCTATGCCTGCCACAGTTTGGTCTACATTTTCCTTTAGGGTGAAGAAAACTTTTGGGTATAGAGGCATTTCCCAGTAGTTGAATCTGTTTAAGACTCAGTTTTTGCGTCTTTGAATAAAGTCTGCTCTCAAAGTAAAAGAAAATAGAATTAATGTTATCTGCTCTCATAAAAACTCTTTATTTGAAGCTAAAGATTATACTGGGAATTTTAAAACAATAGGGTTTTTTTTAATTGTTATGTTTTAACTTGGTGTCCACTTGTACTTCAGAGAAAGAATGTTGAATTTTCCTGGTGATGAGACATGTTTTTTTTTTTAATTTCCCCTTTTGTAAGGACATTTACATTTATATAGGAAATTTCCTTATTTCTTTTTTTTTTTTTTTTCCTGTACGCGGACCTCTCACTGTTGTGGCCCTTCCCGTTGCGGAGCACAGGCTCCGGATGAGCAGGCCCAGCGGCCATGGCTCACGGGCCCAGCCGCTCCGCGGCATGTGGGATCTTCCTGGACCGGGGCATGAACCCGTGTCCCCTGCATCGGCAGGAGGACTCCCAACCACTGCGCCACCAGGGAAGCCCGAGACATGTTTTTTTTTTAATATCTTTATTGGAGTATAATTGCTTTACAGGGTTGTGTTAGTTTCTGCTGTACAACAAAGTGAATCAGCTACATGTATACATATATCCCCATATCCCCTCCCACTTGAGCCTCCCTCCCACCCTCCCTATCCCACCCCTCTAGGTCGTCACAGAGTGTTGAACTGATCTCCCTGTGCTATGCAGCAGCTTCCCACCAGCCATCCATTTTACATTTGGTACTGTATGTATGTCAATGCTACTCTCTCACTTCTCCCAGCTTCCCCTTCCCTCCCTGTGTCCTCAAGAGACATGTTTATTTAAACTTCATTCTGATGCATGAATATGAAAGAGCTGCATTGTTTTCCTATCTGTTTACACCTGAGATGAAATATTGATTATTAATCTCCCTAGGAATTAGAAGATAAATGAAACAGAATCTTAAGATCTAAATCAGCAACATTTGACATTCTCTTTTTAAAAAACAAGTTTTCGCAGCTGTTTTACATAGTGGTCAAGCTGTATTGGTACTTTCCATGGGGAGACCAATTGGGGTGCCTTGTGATGTGGATTACTAATGCATGAACAGCCAAACCATTTGAAATTCTATGCTTCTGGTCCTTTATATACATGAAAGGATTTTGATGGCAAAATTCTGTGATGCAGTGCTTTCGTTTATAGCCTCAAATGTTCCAATACTGACATGACATTTGTTCTCACAAAACAGAATAGCCAATCATTTGTTATAAGGTATCTCTAAATTTGACCCCTAAAAGAATACTTTGGATATGTATTTAGGAGTGAAAGGAATTTAAGCATAAAGAGAACCCCAGCTCCTTAATCATGTTAATTAACAGAAACAAAAAAGACAACTAATGTGAGGTTCTCTTGTGGCCCCTGGGCCTCAGTTAAATCAGGAAAAGTCTAGAAGGTGGGGAGGTGATATTGGCACAGTAATGAAATGACAGAAAATAGGCCATAAAAGGCTTTTGTTTCCGTTTGGGGGTTTGGGGGTTTGGGGGTTTTGTTTTTGTTTGTTTGTTTTGCGGTACGTTGCAGAGCATAGGCTCTGGACGCGCAGGCCCAGCGGCCATGGCTCACGGGCCTAGCCGTTCCGCGGCATGTGGGATCTTCCCAGACCGGGGCACGAACCCGTGTCCCCTGCATCAGCAGGCGGACTCTCAACCACTGCGTCACCAGGGAAGCCCTGTTTGTTTGTTTTTTAGTAGTTTTATTGAGACCTAATTCACATACCATACAATTTAACCACTTAAAGTGCACAATTCAATGAGTTTTAGTATATCCACATTGTTAACAGAGTTGTGCGAACATCACCACAATCTGCCATAAGCTTTTAAAAATATAATAAGAACTTTTTCTCTGGGCAAAACTCTCCTCTGCACAGCTCTTTTCAGGCATGATCTCACTATATTGGCCTATCCAGGTTTTATCTCTCCCTCTCCCCATCCTTGGTTTGCTGGTATTTTAGCAGAGACACTACTAGCGATAAAATTTTCTCTGTCAAATGTCATTCTCCTTCCTAACTGAAAACTGTATTGGGGTCAGCAAGCCTGAATGAAACCCAAACATTATTAGATCCAGGAAGATCACTAGATGAAATAAGGCAATTCTGACCAGGCCCTGGCTGTGAGAAAGCTACAAGGATGGAGAGATGGTATGAAAACCAGAATCTTCCAACCTCCTTTTTAAAATCCTCGATTGCCACTCTTTGAAAGCTACCTACTTCTGATGGCAATCAAAATGATTAAAAATTGCATGCTGTTTTTTATTTATTAAAATAGCTCTTCTCATAAAAGGTTCTATGGTGTTTTCATCGTGTAAAGCAATCCTGTTTCCTTGTAGAGAAAGCTTCATTTAGGAGCCTGAATCTCCAAGCAGAGTCCGTTAGAGGATTTAATATGGGACGAGCAATCAGCACTGGTAGTCTGGCCAGCAGCACCCTGAACAAACTTGCCGTTCGACCTCTGTCAGTTCAAGCTGAGATTCTGAAGAGGCTATCCTGCTCAGAGCTGTCGCTTTACCAGCCATTGCAAAACAGTGCAAAAGAGAAGAGTGACAAAGCTTCTTGGGAGGAAAAGCCTAGAGGGATGAGTAAATCATACCACGATCTGAGTCAGGCCTCTCTCTATCCTCATCGGAAAAATGTCATTGTTAACATGGAATCCCCACCACAAACCATTGCGGAGTTGGTAGGAAAACCGTTTCACCAGATGGCGAGATCTGATACGGAATCTTTGGCAGGATTCACAAAACTTAATAAGTAAGAACATACTTAACTAACCCAAACTACATATTTGTAAATTCTGCATTTCCTACTTTTGTTTTTGTTTTGACAATTTATTATTTTCATCATACTTTTTTACACTGACACTTCCCCCCACCTTCCTTTTCCCTCTTTAGTTCAAAGTCTGTTGCAAGTTTAAATAGAAGTCCTGAAAGGAGGAAACAGGAATCAGACTCCTCATCCTTTGAAGACCCTGGTCAAGCATATGTTGTAGGTCAGCATAAACAAGCTTACCTTCTTTCTCCCTTACCTCTTGCTCATAATGAAGTGAATGAGACAGTGTTAATTACCAGGAAATTATTTTTGGTTGTATGTCCTAATTACCAAAACTTTTGTGAATATAAAATTTTAGCTACTTAAAAAGTACCAAGTCAAATCAAAAATTGATTTAACAAGTGATTACCTCATGGCACAGACTGTTAGCTTTCTCTTGGTCACAGTTAAAGGCCATGACATTCTTACCAAGAGAACCCAGGTAGTCTGGTGCCATGGCTTTGGATAGCCTTCCTTTGGATTTTCCTTACGGTCTGTGAGAGTAGACTCCACTGATGCTATATTTTTTTTTTTTTTTTTTTTTTGCGGTACGCGGGCCTCTCACCGCTGTGGCCTCTCCCGTTGCGGAGCACAGGCTCCGGACGCGCAGGCTCAGCGGCCATGGCTCACGGGCCCAGCCGCTCCGCGGCATGTGGGATCTTCACGGACCGGGGCACGAACCCGCGTCCCCTGCATCGGCAGGCGGACTCTCAACCACTGCGCCACCAGGGAAGCCCTATATTTTTTTTTAAGAAAAGTTTATTTAGGTTACTTTCAGAATGGAATTGTGTCTAGAAAGAGATAGTTTTATGCAATGTGCTATGGTTGTTAGGTAGAAATTCTTAGTTGATTTAAGTTTTCTCAATTTCTCCCAGCTAGCTGGGGCCTATGAACTATTTAAGTATAGACAGAAGTTGTTTGTCTTTATAAATACACACTACCTTATAAGATAAACAGAAGGATTCCTGTTGTTTTGTGCATCTTAAAAGCGAACTGCATGGGAATCAATCTTTTAGAAAAGTAGATATTTAAGCACAGAGGTCTGAATGACTACTCAGAATAGGAAACAGCTGGGCAGACAAGCAGTCAACAAGGATACCCTTTTCTATGGTTGTTTTACTAAATAATACTAATTAACTCTCCCTTGGAACTGTTATCATAACTATACAAAGTTAAAAAGTATTTTCTCACCCTGTAATTGGATTGGGGATATGTGGAGTAAATGAAGTCAAAGAGAACTACACTATAATTGATAAATATTTATGGAAGGTCACATTACTTTATTAATATAGGTTTCCACAGCTTTCAGAGATTATACTATCATCAATTTAAATTGAATTGGTTAAAAAAACTTTAAACAGATGAAAGACAAGACTCCATCTTATAGGTCACCCTATGCGTTGAAAATAGCCTAAAAAGACACTGATTTAATCTTTCAGAAAATAATTTTTGAAGTGTATTCATATATAGTGGGATCTCTTATAGATTCTAAGCTATTTTCATTAGGAAGGCTTTGTTCTACATAAAAATTCATCACATATCAGATATAGAGTAGTGAATATTCCATAGAAAAACACAAGTAAAATAAAATTCAACCATAAAAAAATTATTTTCTGCATTTGTTTTTGATTGATTATTCATTCTTATTGAATATTGAACTTTCTTTTAACATTTGAACAGATACTTTTAAAACTCATTTTAGTTTCATCATTTCATATATGACATCAAAATGTCATTGTCAGAAACAGTACATTTGTGTTTAAATTTATTCTGCAAAACAAGTTGATATGCTTAATTTGGACATTAAAAGTAGTAAAAAAGAAAAAAAAAAGCCCATTGTGGGGAGACAAGTTATTTTTCTGAGTGTAAATAAAAGAAATTGTTGCTGTCTTAATGTTTTGTTGATTTTTATGAATTTATCAGAAGAAATTACTTCTGTATATAGTATCTGACCATTTTTAAACTAATAATTTAATTTATACCACAGGAATGACTTTGCATAGTTCTGGAAATTCTTCATCCCAAGTACCCTTAAAAGAAAATGGTAGGTTTACAAAATGTTTTTCCCCTCATTTCCATCATAATTTTTCTCTTGTACCTTGTAAGATAGTCATGGGCCTACTAATAAAGAGCTTTCAATTCCATGTCAAGGCTTTTAGGCCTTACATTGGAGTCAGAAGAGAGTTGTGGTTTTCAGCATCTCAGTGATGTGATGGGACCTGTAATTTAGACTAATGTTGATGAACTAGAGAAATGACAAATTCGAGATAAGGACACTAATTGGGGAGCTAAGGTAGCTTAGGTGGGAGATAATTTTGATTGAAAAGCGTTTTAACTGAGGGATGTTTCAACTGAATCTTGAAATAAAAAGAGTATTTATTCAGGTAGAATGGTGTGGGTAAGTATTCCAGACCAAGGGCGTAGTGTGATCAAAGACATGCAGACATGTGAGAAGATAACAGATTCAGAGAGATGTAAGAATCTCAGTATGGAGTTATGCTGGGGCCAGAGTGAAGGTCAAAAACTAAATGGCGACCAGCTTTGAGTCTTATCATAAATTTTTTGGGAAGAATTTGAAGACTTTAAATGTTGAGATTAATAGTTTAGAAAGAATCTAAGAAGAAACAAAATTGTAGGAAAAAAACTTTGTGCAATGACTTGAAGGTCAGTGGGTTCACAATTTTTATAATTTAGGTTACAAAATACTTTCATGTACATTATTTGGTTTTTCTAACAACCTTCATGGGTATAAAGAATATTATTATCACTATGTATATACATCTTTCCTCCAAAAATGTTTAAGTTTTACCCTCAAATTCTTAAAGTTGAAATAATCAGAAGCCTGATGAGAAGGAAGCAAATATGCTGATCACAAGTATTAATATAGTTAAACTTTGATGAAGCTTTAAGTTTAGCTCTCATTTTCCTGAGAGCCAAGGCAAAAATGAAGGCATGCGAATTAGTTGAACCATATGAAACTGTTGTTTTTGTAGGTCAAAGCTGTCAGACATCAGTAAGCTATTTTGTATAATTCTCATTCTCTGATAGAAATACACATACCCGTTCTTCAAGAGAGGAACATTTTTCTTGGAAGCAAAATTGTGTCCAAAAGTAAATCTTTTTACTTTTATAATATCTTAAATACTCATAGCAAATGAAAGATTTTTTCATCTCCTATTTTTTAATGTATTAATCCTTAAAAAATCTGAGGGCATACCATTAAAGAAAAAGTCAGTTTATACTTAGACCTAAGTTACTAAGACCTTGTCATATAGCTTTTTGATGACCAAATGTCTTACATGGACTGAAGTTAGAATACCTCTGTACCTAAAATAGGTCAGTTATTAACATGTCCATAACGGTTGTACTTATTGACTGACAGTTATTTAGTGCTTACTATGTGCCAAACACTGTTCTAAGCACGTTATGTTTCCCTCTCAATCCCCACAACAATCCTATGAGCCAGAACTAATGCTACTTCCTTTTCACAGATGAGAAGCCAAAACACAGAAAGGTAGAGTTGCATAGTAGGTCATGGAGCTGGCAAAAGCTGGGGCCATGATTTGAATGCAGGATGTCTGTTTCCAGAGCCTATGCTCTAATCCACTCTTTAGACTGTCTCCTAGTATAATAATGCCTAATTATTTTTAGGTATTATTTCTCCCAGATAAACTTTTGAAATAAGCTGGATAATAATCTATTCAAGGATGAGAGCCTGAAATGTGTTTTTACCTAGGTTCTAACGGAAAAGAATATGAATTTACATTGGGTACCAAATGAACATCATGTGCAGGGTAGGATCTGTGTTTAAACCTCCAGGCACTCATCTTCCCACCTGCCCACTACAGAGGGGCCAACCCACCTTCCCATGGAGGTGTTCCCCAGTTGGCTTATAGACAAGTTTATATTTTCTTCAAAATTCTCCTTCAGTCTGTCCAAGTAGCCCTGAATTAGTGCTCTGTTGAGAATTGAGTTTTGACATAATAGAGCATGGCAAACATGTTTTTCCAAATAAGGTAACTGAAGATTAAAAAGTTAAATTACTTGCCTGTTGGTCAAATATAGGACTTTTTATTCTAATTTCAGTGTTTTTCGTTGCTGAACAAGATTATTAAGAGAAAATTAGAAATGAGCATTAGTTAATACTGAATTATTTATCACTTAATACAAAGACCAATGAATAAAATTCAGTCTTAACCTTTTACAACTTTCAGAGACCCATAAAGAGTGTGAAACTTAGAAGATAAAAGAAGAAAGGCAGGAGTCTTCCAATCTCATGAAACAAATACGGAAAGGATTCCAATCCTTTGATTAATTGTGATTTCCAAAAAGAAATAAAGGTTGCTTAACCTTTCAAAAAATGGCACGTTATAACAGTTCTTTTTTTTAAATTATAGTTGATTTACAATATTATATTAGCTTCCAGTGTTCAACGTAGTGATTCAGTATTTTGTACTCCATTAAAAGTTACAGTGGCTATAATTCCCTGTGCTGTACAGTATATCCTTGTTGCTTATCTATTTTATACATGGTAGTTTATATCTCTTATTCCCATACCCCTATCTTGACCCTCCCCACTTCCGTCTCCCCACTGGTGACTAGTAGTTTGTTTTCTATATCTATGAGTCTGTTTTTGTTTTGCTATAGACATTTATTTGTTTTGTTTTTTTGGGTTTTTTTTTTGCGATACGCGGCCTCTCACTGTTGTGGCCCCTCCCGTTGCGGAGCACAGGCTCTGGACGCGCAGGCTCAGCGGCCATGGCTCACGGGCCCAGCCGCTCCGCAGCATGTGGGACCTTCCCGGACTGGGACACGAACCCGTGTCCCCTGCATCGGCAGGCGGACTCTCAACCACTGTGCCACCAGGGAAGCCCTATTTGTTTTATTTTTTAGATTCCACGTATAACTGACATCATACGGTATTTGTATTTTCTGTCAGACTTATTTCGCTAAGCACAATATTCTCTAGGCCCATCCAAGTTGCTGCTAATGGCAGAATTTCATTCTTTTTTTATGGCTGACCAGTACTGCACTGTATATAGATATATATACCACATCTTCTTTATCCATTCATCTGTTGATGGACAGTTGGGTTGCTTCTGTAACTTAGATACTTGTAAATAGTGTTGCTATGAACCTTGGGGTGCATGTATATTTTTGAATTAGTGGTTTTGTTTTTTCTGGATATATACCCAGTAGTGGAATTGCTGGGTCATATGGCAGTTCTGTTTTTAGTTTTTTGAGAAACATCCATACTGTTTTCCATAGTGGCTGCACCATTTTACATTCCCACCAACAGTGTACAAGGATTCCCTTTTTGCCACACTCTCAACAACATTTATTATTTGTAGACTTTCTGATTGTAGGTAGCCATTCTGAGAGATGTGAGGTGATAGCTCATTGTGGTTTTAATTTGCATTTCTGATGATTACTGATTTCAAGCATATTTTCATGTGCATGTGCCTAAATGTCTATTTAGATCTTCTGCCTGTGTTTTTTATTTGGTTGGTTTTTTTTAATATTGAATTGTATGTGTTATTTATTTATTTTGGCTATTACCCCTTGTTGGTCATATCATTTGCAAATATTTTCTCCCATTCAGTAGGTTGTCTTTTCATTTTGTCAATGGTTTCCTTTGCTTTGCAAAAGTTTTTAAGTTTAATTAGGTCCTATTTGTTTATTTTGGCTTTTATTTCTTTTGCCTTAGGAGACAGACCCAAAAAAATATTGCTACAATTTATGTCAAAGTATGTTCTGCCTATGTTCTCACCTAGGAGTTTTATGGTTTCCAGGTCTTAAATTTAGATATTTGATCCATTTGGGGTTTATTTTTGTATATGGTATGAGGAAATGTTCTAATCTCATTCTTTTACATGTAGCATTCCAGTTTTTTCAGCAACACTTATTGAAGAGACTTGTCATTTCTTAATTGTATATGCTTGCCTCTTTTGCCATAGAGTAATTAATCATAGGTGCATGGGTTTATTTCTGGGTTCTCTATTCTGTTCCATTGATCTATGTGTCTGCTTTTGTGCCAGTATCATGGTATTTTGATTACTATAGCTTTGTAGTATAATCTGAAGTCTGAGAAGATGATGTCTCCAGCTTTGTTATTTTTTCTCAAAATTGCTTTGGCAATTCAGGGTCTTTTGTGGTTCCATATAAATTCTAGGATTATTTCTTCTAGTTCTGTGAAAAATGTCATGGGTATTTTGCTGTGGATTTCATTAAATCTGTAAAGTGCTTTGGGTAGTATGGCCATTTTAACAATATTAATTCTTCCAGTCCAAGAGCACGGGATATCTTTCCATTTCTTTGTATCATCTTCAGTTTCCTTTATCAGTGTTTCATAGTTTTCAGAGTGTAGGTCATTCACCTCCTTGGTTAAGTTTGTTCCTAGTTTATTCTTTTTGATGTGATTTTAAACAGAATTTTTTGTTTGTTTGTTTGGTTTTGGGGTTTTTTTAATTTTAACTTTCTCTTTCTGATAGTTCATTATTAGAGTATAGAAAAGCAACCGATTTCTGTATATTAATCTTCTGTCCTGCAACTTTACTGAATTCATTTATTAGTTTTTTTGGTGGAAACGTTAGGATTTTCTATTTAAAGTATCATGTCATCTGTAAGTAGTGACAGTTTTACTTCTTCCCTTCCAATATATAGATGCCTTTTATTTCTTTTTTCTCTGATTGTTGTGGCTAGGACTTCATTGCTATGTTCAATAGAAGCGGCAAGAGTGGTCAGCCTTGTCTTGTTCCTGAATTTACAGGAAAGGCTTTCAGCTTTTCACTGTTGAGTATGATGTTAGCTGTGAGTTTGTCATAACTGACTTTTATTATGTTGAGATATGTTCCCTCTATACCAAATTTGATGAGAGTTTTTATCATGAAAGGATGTCGAATTTTGTCAAATGCTTTTTCTGTGTCTATTGAGATGATCAAGTGAATTTTATCCTTCCTTCTGCTAATGTGATATGCCACGTTGATTGATTCGTGAAAGGTGAACAATCCCTGTGTCCCTGGAATAAATCCAACTTGATCATGATGCACAGTCCTTTTTATATATTCTTGCATTTGGTTTGCTAATATTTTGTTGAGAATTTTTACATCTGTATTAGATACAAATGGTATAATGGATGGTGGCCTCATAGAATGAATTTGGGAGTGTTCTGTCCTCTTTAACTTTGGGGAATAGTATAGGTATAAGTTCTTCTTTATATGTTTGGTAGAATTTCCCTGTGAACTGTCCAGTCCTGAACTTTTGTTTGCTGGGAGGTATTTTGTTGTTGTTGTTGTTGTTGTTTTAATTATAAATTCAGTTTTACTACTAGTGATCAATGTGTTCAATTTATCCGCTTCTTCTTGACTCAGTCTTGGCAGGCTGTATGTTTCTAGAAGTTTGTCCATTTCTTCTAGGTGGTCCAGTTTGTTGGCATGTAACTATAATATTCTCTTATGATTTTTTCTATCTCTGTGGTATTGGTTGTAATTTCTCCTCTTTCATTTCTTATTTTATTTATTGGTTCTTCTCTCTTTTCTTCTTGGTTAGCCTGGCTAAAGTTTTTCTGTTTTTTTTTTTTGTAACATCTTTATTGGAGTATAATTGCTTTACAATGTTGTGTTACTTTCTGCTATATAACAAATTGAACTAGCTGTATGTATACATATATCCCCACATCACCTCCCTCTTGCATCTCCCTCCCACCCTCCCTATCTCACCCCTCTAGGTGGTCACAAAACACCAAGCTGATCTCCCTGTGCTATGCAGCTGCTTCCCACTAGCTATCTATTTTACATTTGGTAGTGTGTGTATGTGCATGCTACTCTCACACTTCATCCCAGCTTACCCTTCCCCCTCCCTGTGTTCTCAAGTGCATTCTCTACGTCTGTGTCTTTATTCCTGTCCTGCCCCTAGGTTCATCAGAACCTTTTTTTTTTTTAAATTCCATATGTATGTGTTGTTTTTCTCTTTCTGATTTATTTCACTCTGTATGACAGACTCTAGGTACATCCACCTCACTGGAATTAGTTCAAATTCGTTTCATTTATGGCTGAGAAATATTCCATTGTATATATATGCCACATCTTCTTTATCCATTCATCTGTCGATGGACACTTTGGTTGCTTCAATGTCCCGGCTATTGTAAATAGTGCTGCAATGAACATTGTGGTACATGACTCTTTTTTTTTTCTTTCTTTCTTTTCTTTTTCTTCTTTTTATTGGCTGCATTGGGTCGTCGTTGCTGCACACAGGTTTTCTCTAGTTGCGGAGAGCAGGGGCTACTCTTTGTTGCGGTGCGCGGGCTTCTCATTGCAATGGCTTGTCTTTGTTGTAGAGCACGGGCTCTAGGCACACAGGCTTCAGTAGTTGCAGTGCATGGACTCAGTAGTTGTGGGTCACGGGCTCTAGAGCGCACGCTCAGTAGTTGTGGCACACGGGCTTAGTTGCTTCATGGCATGTGGGATCTTCCTGGACCAGGCCTCAAACCTGTATCCCCTGCATTGGCAGGCAGATTCTTAACCACTGTGCCACCAGAGAAGTCCCAACATGACTATTTTTAAATTATGGTTTTCTCAGGGTATATGCCCATTAGTGGGATAGCTGGGTCATATAGTAGTTCTATTTTTGGTTTTTTAAGGAACCTCCGTACTGTTCTCCATAGTCACTCTATCAATTTATATTCCTACCAACAGTGCAAGAGTGTTCCGTTTTCTCCACACCCTCTCCAGCATTCATTGTTTGTAGATTTTTTGATAATGGCCATTCTGACTGCTGTGAGGTGATACGTCATTGTAGTTTTGATTTGCCTTGCTCTAATGATTAGTAATGTTGAGCATTCTTTCATGTGTTTGTTGGCAGTCTGTATATCTGCTTTGGAGAAATGTCTGTTTAGGTCTTCTGCCCAGTTTTGGATTGGGATGTTTGTTTTTTGATACTGAGCTGCATGAGCTGCTTGTATATTTTGGAGATTAATCCTTTGTCAGATGCTTTGTTTGCAAATATTTTCTCCCATTCTGACGGTTGTCTTTTTGTCTTATTTATGGTCTCCTTTGCTGTGCAAAAGCTTTGAAGTTTCATTAGGTCCCACTTGTTTATTTTTGTTTTTATTTCCCTTACTCTAGGAGGTGGGTCAAAAAGGATCTTGCTGTGATTTATGTCATAGAGTGTTCTGCCTATGTTTTCCTCTGAGAGTTTTATAGTGTCAGGCCTTACATTTAGGTCCTTAATCCAATTTGAGTTTATTTTTGTGTATGGTGTTAGGGAGTGTTCTAATTTCATTCCTTTACATGTAGCTGTCCAGTGTTCCCATCACCACTTGTTGAAGAGGTTGTCTTTTTTCCACTGTATATTCTTGCCTCCTTTATCAAACATAAGGTGACCATATGTGCGTGCGTTTATCTCTGGGCTTTCTATCCTGTTCCATTGATCTATATTTCTCTTTTTGTGCCAGAACCGTACTGTCTTGACTACTGTAGCTTTGTACTATAGTCTGAAGTCAGGGAGCCTGATTCCTCCAGCTCCGTTTTTCTTTCTGAAGATTGCTTTGGCTGTTTGGGGTCTTTTGTGTTTCCATACAAATTGTGAATTTTTTTCTTCTGGTTCTCTGAAAAATGTCATTGGTAGTTTGATAGGGATCACATTGACTGTAGATTGCTTTGGATAGTATAGTCATTTTCACAATATTGAGTCTTCCAATCCAAGAACATGGTATATCTCTCCATCTGTTTGTATCATCTTTAATTTCTTTCATCAGTGTCTTATGGTTTTCTGCATACAGGTCTTTGTCTCCTTAGGTTAGTTTATTCCTAGGTATTTTATCCTTTTTGTTGCAGTGGTAAATGGGAGTGTTTCCTTAATTTTGCTTTCAGATTTTTCATCATTAGTGTATAGGAATGCAAGAGATTTCTGTGCATTAATTTCGTATCCCGCTACTTTATCAAATTCATTGATTAGCTCTAGTGGTTTTCTGATAGCATCTTTAGGGTTCTCTATGTATAGTATCATGTCATTTGCAAACAGTGACAGTTTTACTTCTTCTTTTCTAATTTGTATTCCTTTTATTTCCTTTTCTTCTCTGATTGCTGTGGCTAAAAGTTCCAAAACTATGTTGAATAATAGCAGTGAGAGTGAGCAACCTTGTCTTGTTCCTGATCTTAGAGGAAATGGTTTCAGTTTTTCACCATTGGGAACGATGTTGGTGGTGGGTTTTTCATATATGGCCTTTATTATGTTGAGGAAATTTCCCTCTATGCCTACTTTCTGGAGACTTTTTATCAGAAATGGGTGTTGAATTTTGTCAGAAGCTTTTTCTGCATCTATTGAGATGATCATATGATTTTTATTCTTCAGTTTGTTAATATGGTTTATCACATTGATTGATTTGTGTATATTGAAGAATCCTTGCATTCCTGGGATAAACCCCACTTGATCATGGTGTGTGATCCTTTTAATGAGCTGTTGGATTCTGTTTGCTAGGATTTTGTTGAGGATTTTTGCATCTATGTTTATCAGTGATACTGGCCTGTAGTTTTCTTTTTTTGTGACATCTTTGTCTGGTTTTGGTATCAGGGTGATGGTGGCCTTGTAGAATGAGTTTGGGCGTGTTCCTCCCTCTGCTATATTTTGGAAGAGTTTGACAAGGATAGGTGTTAGCTCTTCTCTAAATGTTTGATAGAATTCGCCTGTGAAGCCATCTGGTCCTGGGCTTTTGTTTGTTGGAAGATTTTTAATCACAGTTTCAATTTCATTGCTTGTGATTGGTCTGTTTATATTTTCTATTTCTTCATGGTTCAGTCTCGGAAGGTTGTGCTTTTCTAAGAATTTGTCCATTTCTTCCATGTTGTCCATTTTATTGGCCTATAGTTGCTTGTAGGAATGTCTCATGATCCTTTGTATTTCTGCAGTGTCAGTTGTTACTTCTCCTTTTTCATTTCTAGTTCTTTTGATTTGAGTCTTCTCCCTTTTTTTCGTGATGAGTCTGGCTAACGGTTTATCAATTTTATCTTCTCAAAGAACCAGCTTTTAGTTTTATTGATCTTTGCTATCATTTCCTTCATTTCTTTTTCATTTATTTCTGATATGATTTTTATGATTCCTTCTGCTAACTTTGGGTTTTTCTGTTCTTTTTTCTCTAAGTGCTTTAGGTGTAAGGTTAGGTTGTTTATTTGAGATGTTTCTTGTTTCTTGAGATAGTCTTGTATTTGCTGTAGACTTCCCTCTTAGAACTGCTTTTGCTGCATCCTGTAGGGTTTGGGTCATCGTATTTTCATTGTCATTTGCTTCTAGGTATTTTTTGATTTCCTCTTTGATTTCCTCAGTGATCTCTTTGTTATTGAGTAGTGTATTGTTTAACCTCCCTGTGTTTGTATTTTTTACACTTTTTTTCCTGTAATTGATATCTAGTCTCATAGCATTGTGGTTGGAAAAGATACATGATGCAATTTCAATTTTCTTAAATTTACCAAGGCTCAATTTGTGACCCAAGATACGGTCTATCCTGGAGAATGTTCCATGAGCACTTGAGAAGAAAGTGTATTGTGTTGTTTTTGGATGGAATGTCCTATAAATATCAATTAATTCCATCTTGTTTAATGTGTCATTTAAAGCTTGTGTTTCCTTTTTTATTTTCATTTTGGATGATCTGTCCATTGGTGAAAGTGGGGTATAAAAGTCCCCTACTCTTATTGTATTACTGTCAATTTCCCCTCTTATGGCTGTTAATATTTGCCTTATGTTTTGAGGTGCTCCTATGTTGGGTGCATAAATATTTACAATTGTTGTATCTTCTTCTTGGATTGATTCCTTAATCATTATGTAGTGTCCTTCTTTGTCTCTTGTAATAGTTTTTATTTTAAAGTATGTTTTGTCTGATACGAGGATTGCTACTCCAGCTTTCTTCTGATTTCCATTTGCATGGAAAATCTTTTTCTGTCCCCTCACTTTCAGTCTGTATGTGTCCCTCGGTCTGAAGTGTGTCTCTTGTAGACAGCATATATACAGGTCTTTTTTTTGTATCCATTCAGTGAGCCTGTGTCTTTTGGTTGGAGCATTTAATCCATTTACGTTTAAGGTAATTATCAATATGTATGTTCCTATTGCCATTTTCTTAATTGTTTTGGGTTTGTTTTTGTAGCTCCTTTTCTTTTTTGTTTCCTGCCTAGAGAAGTTCCTTTAGCATTTGTTGTAAAGCTGGTTTAGTGGTGCTGAATTCTCTTAGTTTTTGCTTGTCTGTAAAGGTTTTAATTTCTCTGTTGAATCTGAATGAGGTCCTTGCTGGGTAGAGTAATCTTGGTTGTAGGTTTTTCCCGTTCATCACTTTAAGTATGTCCTGCCACTCCCTTCTGGCTTGCAGTTTCTGGTGAAAGATCAACTGTTAACCTTATGAGGATTCCTTTGTATGTTATTTGTTGCTTTTCCCTTGCTGCTTTTAATATTTTTTCTTTGCATTTAATTTTTGATACTTTGATTAATATGTATCTTGGCGTGTTTCTCCTTGGATTTATCCTGAATGGGACTCTCTGTGCTTCCTGGACTTGATTGACTATGTCCTTTCCCATATGTTAGGGAAGTTTTCAACTATAATCCCTTCAAATATTTTCTCACACGCTTTCTTTTTCTCTTCTTCTCTAGGACCCGTATAATTCAAATGTTGATGTGTTTAATCTTGTCCCAGAGGTCTCTGAGACTGTCCTTAATTGTTTTCATTCTTTTTTCTTTATTCTGCTCTGCAGTAGTTATTTCCACTATTTTATCTTCTAGGTCACTTATCTGTTCTTCTGCCTCAGTTATTCTGCTATTGATCCCTTCTAGAGAATTTTTCATTTCATTTATTGTGTTGTTCATCATTGTTTGTTTGCTCTTTAGTTCTTCTAGGTCCTTGTTAAACATTTTTTGTAGTTTCTCTATTCTATTTCCAAGATTTTGGATCGTTTTTACTGTCATTATTCTGAATTGTTTTTCAGGTAGACTGCCCATTTCCTCTTCATTTGTTTGGTCTGGTGGGTTTTTACCTTGCTCTTTCATCTGCTGCATATTTCTCTGTCTTCTCATTTTGTTTAACTTACTGTGTTTGAGGTCTCCTTTTCACAGGCTGCACGTTCATAGTTCCCATTTTTTTTGGTGTCTGCCCCCAGTGGGTGTGTAGGCTTCCTTGTGAAGGGTAGTGGTGTCTGTGTTCTGGTGGGTGGGGCTGGATCTTGTCTTTCTGGTGGGCAGGGCTACGTCCGGTGGTGTGTTTGGGGTGTCTGTGAACCTAGTATGATTTTAGGCAGCCTCTCTGCTAATGGGTGGGGTTGTGTTCCCGTCTTGCTAGTTGATTGGCATGGGGCGTCCAGCACTGGAGCTTGCTAGCCATTGAGTGGAGCTGTGTCTTACTGTTGCAACGGAGATCTCTGGGAGAGCTCTCGCCAATTGATATCATGTGGGGCTGGGAGGTCTCTGGTTGTCCGGTGTCCTGAAGTCAGATCTCCCACCTCAGAGGCTCAGGCCGAAGCACCAAGGCCTAGTCAGCCACACGGCTCAGAAGAAAAGGGAGAATAAAAGAAAGAAAAAGTAATAAATTTTTTTTAATTTTTAAAATAGAAAATAATAATGTTAAAAAAAGAAGAGAGCAACCAAACCAATAAACAAATCCACCAATGATAACAAGTGCTAAAAACTATTGTAAGAAACCTAAAAATCAGAAACAAATCAGTTGCAGACAGCAAACCCCAAGTCTACAGTTGTTCCCAAAGTCCACTGTCTCAATTTTGGGATAATTCATTGTTTATGCAGGTATTCCACAGATGCAGGGTACATCAAGTTGATTGTGAGGATTTAATCCGCTGCTGCTGAGGCTGCACGGAGAAATTTCCCTTTCTCTTCTTTGTTTGCACAGCTCCTGGGGTTCACCTTTGGTTTTGGGCCTACCTCTGCATGTAGGTCGCCCTCAGGCATCTGTTCCCACCCAGACAGGACAGGGTTAAAGCAGCAGATTAGGGAGCTCTGGCTTACTCATGCCCAGGGGAGGGAAGGGTATGGTAGTTATAATTGGAATGCTGGCCGAGCCTGCGGCAGCAGAAGCCAACATGACATTGCAGCAGCCTGAGGTGCACTGTGTGTTCTCCCAGCCAGCTTGTCCCTGGATCACAGGACCCTGGCCGTGGCATGTTGCACACGCTCCCAGGGCTGTGTGGATAGCGACCTGTGCTTGCACACAGGATTCTTGGTGGCTGCAGCAGCAGCGTTAGTGTTTCATGCCTGTCTCTGGGATCTGAGCTGATAGCCATGGCCCATGCCCATCTCTGGAGCTCGTTTAGGCGGTGTTCTGCCTTCTGTGGGCAGACAGGGAAGGAATCCCCTCCAGTCGCGCACCCTGAAACAATCGTCTCTTGCCTCTTTGGCAGCTCCAGCCTTTTTCCCAGACTCCTTTCCGGCTAGCTGTGGCTCACTAGCCCCCTTCAGGCTGTGTTCACACAGCCAACCCCAGTCCTCTCCCTGGGATCTGACCTCTGACGCCTGAGTCTCAGCTCCCAGCTGCCACCTGCTCTGGCTGGTGAGCAGACAAGCCTCTCAGGCTGGTGAGTGCTGGTCGGCACCGATCTTCTGTGTGGGAATCTCTCCGCTTTGCACTCTGCACCCCTGTTGCTGCACTCTCCTCTGTGGCTCCAAAGCTTCCCACCCCCATCTCCACCAGTGAAGGGGCTTCCTAGTGTGTGGAAACTTTTCCTCCTTCACAGCTCCCTCCCAGGGTGCAGGTCCCGTCCCTATTCTTTTGTCTCTGTTTTTTCTTTTTTCTTTTGCCCTACCCAGGTATGTGGGGAGTTTCTTGCCTTTGGGGCAGTCTCAGGTCTTCTGCCAGCATTCAGTGGGCGTTCTGTAGGAGTTGTTCCCCATGTTGATGTATTTTTGATGTATTTGTGGGGAGGAAGGTGATCTCCACGTCTTACTCCACCACCATCTTGAAGGTCCTGATGTTGGCTAAAGGTTTATCAATTTTATCTTTCAAAAAACTAGCTCTTGGTTTCATTGATCTTATCTATTGTTTTTCTGGTCTCTATTTTTTTTTAATTTCCTCTCTGATCTTTGTTATTTCCTTCCTTCAGCTGACTTTGGGCTTTGTTCTTTTTCTCTTTCCTTTAGTTGGTAGGTTAGGTTGCTTATTTGATATTTTTCTTGTTCTTGAGGAAGGCCTGTATGACTATAAACTTCCTTCTTAGAACTGCTTTTGCTACATCTCATAATTTTGGAGAATTGTGTTTCCGTTTTCATTTGTCTTAAAGTATTTTCTGATTTCCTCTTTGATTTCTTCATTGACCCATTGGTTTTTTCAGTAGCATGTTGTTTAGTCTCCACATGTTTGTTCTTTTCCCATTTTTCTTTCTGTAATTGATTTCTAGTTTCATACCGTTTTGGTAGGTCTAAATGCTTGACATAATTTCTGCCATCTTAAATTTGTTGGCACTTGTTTTGTTGAGACTTTATCCTGGAGAATGTTCCATGTGTACTTGAAAAGTATATGCATTTTGCTGTTTTGGGATGGAATTTCCTGTAGATATCTGTTAAATCCAACTGGCCTGTTGTATCATGTAAGACTACTGTTGGCTTATTGATTTCCTGTCTGGATGATCTGTCCATTGATGTCAGTGGGGTATTAAAGTCCTCCAACCATCCAAGGGGGCTCATGTCCACTTTGCAGGACCCCAGGACTAGAGCGCCCAGTCTGCGGCTCTCACCACTTACTCCCCAAAGCTGGTCTCTGCCCATGTATTTTCCCTTTTCCTCTGAGTCCTCTTCCAGGGGCACAGGTCCTGACCTGATCATTTTTGTTTCCTTCCTACCTGACTACATGTGAGTCTTTCTTACAGCCTTGGTTGTACAGGAGTCTTTCTGCCAGTTTCTAGTGAGAATTGTTCCACACGGAGACTTATTTTGATGTATTCGTTGGGGTGGGGGTGAGTTCCATGTCTTCTTATTCCACCATCGTGATCAACCCCTCTAATATTCCTTATTAAGAGAGTCAAAAAGTAAAAACATTTTTAAAATGTGTAGAACTTATGCAAGGCTTGTGTAAAATTGGTTTGCAGTTTTTCTTGTTTTATTATAATTCAGGATTACTGTACAATTGAAAAGTAACTTTTAGCTGAATTTGTCACCTTCCTTCCTGTTCAAACCACAAAATGGGGTCAAACACCAAACTCTTAACAAAAACAAAATGCAAAAAGCAAAAAAACTCATGTGAAAAAGCTTATTCTGGTGCAAAGTAACTTGTAAGGACAGTTAAGTAAACTTTTTCCCCAGTATTAGAACTGATTATTGTCTTTATGAACATTCTTAATTCCTAGTAATAAAATGTTGTACAGATTAGTTTTTAGTCAGATGTCAAGGACCAATGTAACTTTAAATGCTAGGGGGTTTTTTTTTCACCTAAAGTTTAATTAGAATACATACAAAGTTGAAAATTATAATAAAAAATAAAAGTCCAAAGTGCTCACAAAGGATTCAACAGATATGAGAATTAACCAGAAACAAAAGATAGAGTCAAATAAATTGAGAACTGAAAGGAACTAAAAAATTTATCTAAACGAAACCTTTCCATTCTATGAATGAGTTAAATGAGTCCCAGAAATGTTATATGGCTCACGTTCACTCAGCTAATTCATGCTAGCACAGAAATAAAACACCAAAATTTCCATTATGATCCTTCCTACCACCGGAACAGTTAGTGTATTAAGTAATATAACAATGGAAAATACCTCTCTTTGTTTTTATACCAATGTGGTGTTACTGACCCATCATCCCCGAGTTTGAATTGGGTCTTTTTCCCTAGAGTGAGCAATGAATTTATCCAGAGCCTCCTCTACTTATACAGTCCAGTTCCTCCAGGAGGAGCTGCCTGATAGTTGACAAGGGTCTAGATCTATAGCCAAGAAAATGAATTTTTCTTGCAAAAAGATTGTTGACACACTTAAATTGATTATATGACTTTGCCCTTATCCGAAGCATGCTTTTACTGGGAAATTCAAATAGTTTACTCGTAGATGTATCTATCATTAGTATCCACAGTTATTCTAGTTGGGGACTGAATATATCCACATGAACCTTGTGAGAGATGAGAAAGGCAACATTGGAACAACAATCTCAAATGCAGAGAGGGTGTACATTTAATTTCTAAATTACACATTTATCGATTATTCTTAAGATATTTCCCAGGTAAACATTATTGGGAATGACACCAGCATGTATTAATTAAAGAAATGGAAATTTCTATTTGAGCCTCTTTTACACGTTAAAATATCTACAGAATTTGCTGTGGTCATAAAGTATGTTAATGGGAAAAGAAAATTCTTTTAAAGATGTAAAAATATGTATTCCTTGAATATTAATGCTTGTTTCCATACAATAATTAAAATAACTCAGAAATGTCTTGGTACTTGAAATATCTAGCTCATCACTTACAATGATTCATAAATTCTACTTAATCCTCATTGAATTCTATAACTTTAAATTTAGTTGGGTTCTTATGTACTATATATCCTCAGATACTTCCTTCTCTTTTTTTTATTTTTAGCCAATGGGAAAGTATTTTGAATATCTATGTGAATATAATACCAGATAGATAGAAACTCAACATGTGCACAGTAGTGTCTAGTAACATGTAGGTCTACACCAACATCCTTTCTTCCTCTATCCCCACATTAATGTCACTTTATATCATGGCGGCAAAAGGGAGGGTTCCCTATTAAAAAGAGTAGGTTAGCAAAGCTTCCCTTTCCAAAATAATATTCAGCTCCACCCGACTCAAACCTTGTACTCCAGCCAAGCTGATCTGTGACGTTTTTGCAGAAACTTTTCTGCCTTTTTTCCATCTCAGCTTTTGTTAATGCCTTACTTGTTGTGTATAACCATCTCCGTAATCCACTTATTAAAACTCTACCTCATGTCCTTGAAGTCTTTATTTCTGGCAAGAAGAAACCTCTCCTCTCTTACAGCTCTGACTCATGCCTTCATAATACAACTATTTCTCTGAAGTCTTAACATTCTATTTATCAGTCAGACTAAATCTTTGTTCTTCTAGCCTGATCTGATTGCGCTTACATTTATTATGCTAGCAGCTTTCATATTATCTCTTTTTATTTTCCCCAATTGCCTAATGTGGGACTTTCACAGGAAAATTATTCAGCAAACATCTGAAAGGTGAAAGTATAATTGAATGAATTAATATTCATATCTCACTGATGAGTCCTTGAAAACAGAGAGCTTAATCTATTCTAGTTAGGGAAATAAATAACATAAAAACATTGCACATTTTGTGTATGTGTGGGTCTATACACATATTCCAATATTGTTTACCTGGGAAATGTTTTAATATCCATACACACACCCACACATGTACATTTATTAGCCAAATAAGTAACATAAATAACCAATCTTGTTCGTACATATGTTGGAAATGAAAATAAAGAAATGGCATTTTTATTCTTTGAATCAATACCTTTGACTTGTAACAGATACTCCTTAGGAACATTCAGAATATTGATCACTTTTGTAATTGAAGGCAGAAACACTCTGTCTAAAGCAAATGGACTCTGTCTTCAGAATGGTGATACAAGTTTACATTTAATACCTAACACGACCTCATCCCTTATTTGTTTTATTTTATGGGTTCATTCTGTTGTATTTTTTATTTGGTGCTAGCTGAAAATTAGGCCTAATTGTCTATTTTAGGCTAAAAGTATCTTGGATACCTAGATAATATTAAGTTAGGCAATAACTGATTCATGAACTTTATGCTTGTTTGTATAAACCAAATATATAAGGCTCTTCACACCATTGTCCAGTGATCTCTTTTTTTGGAGTCTCATTAATTAATTAGAAATACTGAACTACTACCACTCCTATTGATTATAACTAAGTTTATAACTAAGTTTTGGTCAAAAAGAAACAACAGAATAGGGACGTGTATACTACCGGGAGCTAGCAAACTTGCACTAGTACTTGGTGTTTAAGGGACAAGGTTAATTGACCCCAGAGAGCAAATGGTTGTTATTGTTTTCTGAAATTAATGGAGTTTATTTCTAGAATATGAAATATCACATTTTCATCATTTAAACATTAATATATGTTGCGTAACAAAGTTACTATTTATAACATATTAATACAATTTTAAATCCATGGGTAGTCATATGTTGGCAGATAATCTCTAGTTTTCAAAAAGCTTCAATATGCTTAAGAACTATGTAGAGGTGAATTTTCAGATTTAGTTTAAACAAATATCTTTCTGAGTGTGTTGAACTCATTTACCACCACCTCACACACAGACCAGTGTAAACTATTAAATTACAGTTGATGTTAAGAAGTGTATTAATTTGCTAGAGCTGCCATAACAAGATCCCACAGATTGGGTGCCTTAAACAACATAAATGTATGTTCTCACAGTTCTGGAGGCTAGAAGTCTGAGATCAAGGTGTCAGCAGCATTGATTTCTTCTGAGACCTCTCTCCTTGGCTTTGTCGGTAGAGCTATTCCTCTTTCTTCACATGGTCTTCCTTCTGTGCACACACACGTCTGTATCCAAATTCCCTCTTCTTATAAGGATATCAGTCATATTGGATTAGGCCACCCTAAAGACCTCATTTTAACTTATGTTTTTAAAAACCTATCTCCAAATATGGTTAACTTCTGAGGTACTAGGAGTTAGGGTTTCAACATATTTATTTGGAGGAAAGGGAGGAGCAACACATTTCAGCCCATAGCAAGAAGGGTGTGTATGTGTGTGTGTTTTCACATGCTCTGATTATTAAGTAAATGAAGTAATTTTATTAAGATAATTAAGTGGTATATTTATTGGTTTAATTTAGGAGATATTTGTATATGATCAGCTTACTTTAAAAAAAAACCCCAAGTAGAAATAAGAAAAAGTAAATTTTAGTTCTGACGCCAACATTCACTCAATGTATTTAGCTAGCATTTATCAAGTACTTAAGGCATTTTGCTGGCCAGTGATACTAGCTGATAATGTTGAGCAAGTCATGAACTGTTATTCCTCATCTGCAAAACAATGATTAGAAATCTCTTTGCTCACCTCATGAGATTGTTCCACAAATAAAATAAGAAACAGAAGTCCTTTGAGAATGTGCCAGCCAAGTCATTATTAATGGGATTTAAAAGAATAAATCCTGTTTCTTCGTGTTGCTCTTTTACCCTAGAACTTACATGAATGTTTTACACATTATAAGTAGAAATGCCAACCACTTATTAGTGGGAAATTCTTAACATATTGAGCATTATCAAATTCAGGAAGTCAACTGTCATATAACAGAAAGACATGAAGTCTGACAGCCTAAGTTTAAGGTTCACCTCTTGCCTGTACTAGCTGAGTAAACCTGCTCAAATCATTTAACCTCTTGAGATCTATTTATGCATTTGTAACTGAAATATATCAATACATACTTCACAGGGAACCATTTATAAGGAATAAATGTGATAACATCATTTGGTAAACTATAACTCACTATCAACATATAAGATAATGGCATATTATTTAAAATATGATTTTAAAGTGACCGAGCAATCTGTTAGTGAGCTTTATTTAAATTAGAACAAGCAGTCTAATGCCCAAGCATGTTATGTTTATTTTATCTTAAAATTGTGCATTTCCAATAGATGTGCTGCACAAAAGATGGAGCATAGTATCTTCACCAGAAAGGGAGATCATCCTGGTTAACCTGAAAAAAGATACAAAGTATGGCTTAGGTAAGTCACTGAGATTCTTAAAGGTCTGTGAAATTCAAAGAGAAAAAGTCAGTTGCATAGCATTGGCATTGAGGCCCCAGCCCACTTCTGCCTACCTGCATCCCCTTTACCCAACCTGCCCAGTCAGGGAATGTCAAAGGTGAAATGCTTACAAGCAATATTTCCACCAAATTTAAGTCCCGTCTCACATGTGTTACCTATTAAATCATATTTGATATGAGACTACACTTCTATGTGTCATGCAGGCTAATCATTAGTCCTTGAAAGCACCAGTATCATGAAGATCCTTTTATTTTTATTTCTACTTACTTTTTATTGAGATATAGTTGATTTATAATATCATATAAGTTTCAGGTGTACAACATAGTGATTCACAATTTTTAAAGGTTACACTCCATTTAGTTATTATAAAATATTGGCTATATTCCTGTGCTATATAATATATTCTTGTAGCTTATTTATTTTATACATAGTAGTTTGTACCTCTTAATCCCCTACCCCTATCTTGCCCCTCCCCATGAAGATCTTTTTAAAATGTGCTATTTCACAGGATTTCAAATTATTGGTGGAGAAAAGATGGGAAGACTGGATCTAGGTATATTTATTAGTTCAATTACCCCTGGAGGACCAGCTGACTTGGATGGATGCTTAAAGCCAGGTATTTATTTTTAGGTAATTTAGGTAATTTCCTAAGTACTTAACTGACAGGCATGAATTTGCACAGATGGCAAAAGTAGAACTTGGGCAAAACAACACTAATGAGGGGCAGGTAGCATTTCTAAGATTTAGCATGAATTTCTCTTTGATATAGAAAATATTGGATCGTCTATTTTTACAGGAGACCGTTTGATATCTGTGAATAGTGTGAGTCTGGAGGGGGTCAGCCACCATGCTGCAATTGAAATTTTGCAAAATGCACCTGAAGACGTGACACTTGTTATCTCTCAGCCAAAAGAAAAGATATCCAAAGGTAATGTTGTGAATGTCTCTTAGCTGTGTGTTCTGTTTCACTTTCCACAAAAATTTCAATACGTGGAGCAATAAATTAGATTTAAACTTATTTCCTTTCTGGAAATGTAATATGTGTAGTTCTGATTGCTTTAATCTTATGCATCAGTATAACTTTTTCATTCATCACTTCTAAGATTTTCTGTCTTGTTTCTCTTTAGTAATACATGCATAAAAATGGATTTGTTGTGCAAAATCAATATCACTTAATTAAATTCTGAGTACTCGGTGTGTTCCATCACTTCTTAGGCCAAATCAGAAATAAAATTCTTAATAATTGCCTAATTAATATAGTTATATAACAGTTACCTATGAAGTCATGTCGTGAACCTGATTATAAAAGGAAAAGGATACCAACACACCAGAAATGTAGAAGCAAGACCGTATCATTTTGTCTCATAATCCCTGCCATTAGCATGTTGTGAGAAAAAAGGCACTTGACAAAGATCAGATGACTTGAGTTCAAGCCATACCTGAGCCACTTATTAGCTGTGTGACTTAAGTCCTCTTGAGCTATGGTTGTTTTTCTTTCTTTAAAGCGGATACAGTGACCTGGCCCTGCCTTGTCTGTCTTGCACAGAGTTGTCACGAGGATCAAGTGGTGGGGCAGTGTTAGAAAGCAGCACACACAGCATGTGCAGTGAGCAGTGAGAAAGGCTCAGAGTCCAGGGGCAGATTCTGTCTCACTGCTTAACACTGTATACTTCTTACTGACTTTTAGGAATTCTTTGTATATTATTTAAGTTTTCCTTATTTCGCTTGCCATGTAAGACTTCATTTCTAATAAACTTGCATCTGTAATTCTTTTACACATGTCACCTGTGGATTGTGTCTTAGGAAAGCTTTCGTAAGTGGCTTTTTGAAAGAACTATGTATGTAAGGAGTTCGGAGTTGCCTTCCTTGATAATTATTTGGAGTCCAAAAAATGCAGTCTGATAGGACAATATAAAACAAGTAAATATATAACCATTAAATAAGGATCAAGGATTTTTGGAGATTCAAGTTATCTCTAGTTAGGGAATTGAGAAAGTCTTCACAGGGGAGACTCACTAGAAATAGGTCTTGGAGAATGGAAATGAGGAGTTAAGGCAAAGGGGGTCCACATTTCCATAGAAGCTGTGGAAAGAAAGACCCAAAGAGGAAGCAAAGGAAACAGAAAGCATCTGCTACATCTGTTGAGTCCTTGTCATGGTTCCAAGCCCTGGTTCATGTGTCGTATGTGTGTTATCCTGTCTAAAATCCTCCCAACAATCACCAGGGAACATTGTGCATGTACGTAAGCACAAACATGTGTCACTAACCTGTTATCCTCATTGACGGATTTTGACTTTTCAGTGCCTTCTGCTCCTGTGCACATTGGCATTGGCATGAAAAACTACGTGAAGAAAGCTTCCTATGCGCAAGACAGTGCTGTAAATTCTTCTGAGGATCACTGCTGGCCACGTGGCACCCCAGGGCACATCTCAGATAGCTCATTTGGGCTGTCTGGGGGCCTGCGGGAGGGAAGCCTGAGTTCTCAAGATTCCAGGACTGAGAGTGCCAGCTTGTCCCAGAGCCAGGTCAATGGTTTCTTTGTCAGCCATGTAGGTGACCGAAGCTGGCAGGAATCACAGCACGGCAGCCCTTCCCCATCTGTGATATCCAAAGCCACTGAGAAAAAGGGGACTTCTACTGACAATAACCAAAGCAAAACTAAAAAAGCAGGCATTTATGATGCAACAGATTACTCTGACCGTGGAGATTCAGACATGGATGAAGCCACCTATTCCAGCAGTCAGGATCATCAAACACAAAAAAAGGCATTGTTTAATTTGAATCTTTGTTTTTTTCACTTAACAAAGCAAACAACAGCAAATATATTACAGAGCAGAATAATCTACTATAAACTGAGTACATTGTTCTGGAAAGGAGAAATAGTTTATATATTATGCTACTAACTGCTACTGCATTTGATACTAACTTTCAGAGAAATTAGCAGCTTTGAATACTAACTCCAAAATGGCTGTCATTCTGGGAACTTGCTACATGATTACATAAAGGAATGAATAATCAGATTATGATTGTTTTCTATAAATTGTTTATCTCTTGTTTATATTAATAAGAAAATTTAATATCTGAAAAAATAGTTCCTAAATAGTTCATATAATGGACAGTTGACTTTACTATTGATAGCCTAAATTATTCTGAAGTTCTGAATGTATGATAATAAGAGCAACAAAATAGAAAATTGTTCATTTCCTAGAAATTTTAGAAATGATATAAATTTATACGCATATTCACAAGCGGGTTCAGAAAAGAACCTTAAGCCCTTTGTTCACTGAAAAACATTCTTCGTAAGAGAGTTATGTCCTTATAAACTGGGCTTAGCTGTTGTGTCTGTGTTTATAGTGGATTTGTAAACATTAGCAAAGTAAACATGAGGCCTACTCATCTTAAAGGTCCAAGTTAAAAGCTACTGCTTGATATGTATTGTTTTTTAAATGAAATGGAAATACTTTCTAAATTTGAGTGTATAAAAAGCATTGGATTAGGATTATGTAAAAAGCCAGGTTTGAACTGGGTTCTGGGCTTCCCTCTGCCATATCTGTTTGACCTGAGGAAAGCCCTTTAATCTCTAGACCTCAATTTCCTCAACCATAAACTATGAAGGCATTGGATTAGATGATCCCTAAGATCTCTTCCAAACTTCATGATCTTCAGATCTACTCTGTCCCTTAATGTCTTACTTTTTCTTAATTTTTTAAAAAAACACATATTGATCTTCCATTAAAAATTCAGTTTGACTCTAACAAGAAATCCTGTTTGTTTTTCTTTGTTAAGGAATCTTCCTCCTCAATGAATACATCCAACAAAATGAATTTTAAAACTTTTCCTTCATCACCTCCTAAACCTGGAGATATCTTTGAGGTTGAACTGGCTAAAAATGAAAACAGCTTGGGGATAAGTGTCACGGTACTGTTTGACAAGGTTTTCAAATGTTTTCTCTTCTCCATTTCCAGCAGCCTATTGTATGTCAATTTATTAATTGAATTATTTTGCTTCTAAAGGGAAACTTGTCAAATATTTCCAAACTTAAAAATTGAATTATGTCTTAAGACTTCTTTTAAAAAACTTGAGTGTGCTACTCACTTTTTCCTGTGGTTTAAAAGAAATTAGACAAATGCTGTTTTCCCCCATAGATCTCATACTTGCTTAATCTGAATATAAGACTTGAAAAATATAAAATTATATTTTGTTTGTTAATAAGTAACATACTTATTAACAAATAAGTATGTTTTGTATACATTTGACGTCTTTTTCATTAGCATGGAATAATACATTTTAACCTACATTAAAATAATTAAAGTCTAATAAATGTTTATATGGCCTCTCACTTCATAATACATCTTAACATGTAAATATGATTAGTATCTTAATATTAGAAGTTCCCAAGAATATATGTAGTACTTTTAAAGTAGGTAAAATATGAGCATAGGCTATTTGATGAAATCACTTTAGAATTCTGTTAATGAATACACTGTACCCTAAGTGTAACATTATCATTTATGACATTTGAAGGATATTGTTAGTTATGAAAAGCCATTTAGAAGTAAGGTAGAAATAGCACTCTTAACATATAGAGATCAAAAAGCAAACCTACTTTTCTTTCAGTTTTAATCTGTAACCCTTTCCCCCTTGTTCGTAAATTCTTTGGAATTTTATTATCTTCCTATTGTGAAGGGAAATAAAAGCTGAATATCCACAAGAGATGGAGAATCTACTCATTAGATCTCATCTACACTGTAACAAAACTTCTATACCAACATCTTTTAAAATGAAAAGAAAATTTTCCCTTGACTCATGAGATTTGCTTTCAGATTAGCAAATATGATCTGAAGTATATTATTCCATATGCTGTTTTTTCTGACAGTTATATTCTTACACTAATATTGCATGGATGGATTTTTGCTTGCTGCTTGTGTGTAATGCATGGTATAGACTTATAAAAGGAAGAGCAACTCCTCATACAGTCAAGATCTGGCGTGTTGTTATTTTCTGAATAAAGAATTTTTCTAAAAAAGTAACTGCTTTAACATTTGGAAAACTTACTAGAAATATTCTTGGGTACTGAAATAATTGCATGTGCTGATGTGATGCTGCTGCTTTGGCTGATGAATTGAATGCTTTCTATGTCTCAGATTTGAAAGATAGAGTGGGAAATTTTTCATATTACAAAATGCTATTTTATTTGTCTTTTTCTGCTTAGGGAGGTGTGAATACCAGTGTCAGACATGGTGGCATTTATGTGAAAGCTGTTATTCCCAAGGGAGCAGCAGAGTCCGATGGCAGAATTCACAAAGGTAGACTGTGTGTATGGGGATTACATATAGGATTATCACTTCAACAAATAAAGAAGTAATTGGAAAGTTGATACAGATGTTCAAATTATTCATAATATGAAATAAGAACATATCAATTATTTTAAGACTACAGCATTAAAAAACTCCTTGATATAATTCCAAAAAAAAAATTTTTTTTGGAGTATAATTGCTTTACAATGTTGTGTTAGTTTCTGCTGTAGAACAAAGTGAATCAGCTACATGTATGCATATATCCCCTCCCTCTTGAGCCTCCCTCCCACCACCAACCCCCACCCCCACCCGTATCCCACCCCTCTAGGTCATCACAGAGCACTGAGCTGAGCTCCCTTGCTATACGGAGCTGTAGCAGCAGCTTCCCACTAGCTATCTGTTTTACACATGGTAGTGTATATATGTCAGTGCTACTCTCTCAATTCGTCCCACCCTCCCCTCCCCACGCTGTGTCCACAAGTCTGTTCTCTACATCTGCGTCTCTTTTCCTGCCCTGCAAATAGGTTCATCAGTACCATTTTTCTAGATTCCATATATATGTGTTAATATATGATATTTGTTTTTCTCTTTCTGACTTACTTCACTCTGTATGACAGACTGACTCTAGGTCCATCCACATCACTTCAAATGACCCAGTTTTGTTCCTTTTTATGGCTGAGTAATACTCCATTGGATATATGTACCACATCTTCTTTATCCATTCATCTGTCGACGGACATTTAGCTTGCTTCCATGTCCTGGCTATTGTAAATAGTGCTGCAGTCAGTGAACATTGGGGTACATGTATCTTTTTAAATTATGTTTTTCTCAGGGTATATGCCCAGTAGTGGGATTGCTGGGTCATATAGTAGTTCTATTTTTAGTTTCTGTTTTTTGTTGGTTTTTTTTTAACACCTTTATAGGAGTATAATTGCTTTACAGTGGTGTGTTAGTTTTTGCTGTATAAACAAAGTGAATCAGCTATATGTATACATATATCCCCATATCTCCTCCCTCTTGCATCTCCCTCCCACTCTCCCTATCCCACCCCTCTAGATGGTCACGAAGCACCGAGCTGGTCTCCCTGTGCTATGCAGCTGCTTCCCACTAGCTATCTCTTTTACACTTGGTAGTGTATATGTGTCCATGCCGCTCTCTCACTTCGTCCCAGCTTACCCTTCCCCCTCCCCATGTCCTCAAGTCCATTCTCTACGCCTGCATCTTTATTCCTGTCCTGCCCCTAGGTTCTTCAGAAACTTTTTTTTTTTTAGATTCCATATATAGGTCCATCCACCTCACTACTAATAACTCAATTTTGTTTCTTTTTATAGCTGAGTAATATTCCACTGTATATATGTGCCACATCTTCTTTGCCCCTTCATCTGTTGATGGACACTTAGGTTGCTTCCATGTCCTAGCTATTGTAAATAGAGCTGCAGTGAACATTGTGGTACATGACTTTTTGCATTATGGTTTTCTCAGGGTATATGCCCATTAGTGGGATTGCTGGGTCGTATGGTAGTTCTATTTTTGTTTTTTAAGGAACCTCCATACTGTTCTCCAAAGCAGCTGTACCAATGACATTCTCACCAGCAGTACAAGAGGGTTCCCTTTTCTCCACACCCTCTCCAGCATTTATTGCTTGTAGATTTTTTGTTGATGGCTATTCTGACCATTGTAAGGTGATACCTCATTGTGGTTTTGATTTTCATTTCTCTAATAATTAGTGATGTTGACCATCTTTTCATGTGTTTGTTGGCAATCTGTGTGTCTTCTTTGGAGAAATGTCTGTTTAGGTCTTCCGCCCATTTTTGGATTGGGTTGTTTGTTTTTTTGATGTTGAGCTGCATGAGCTACTTGTATATTTTGGAGCTTAATCCTTTGTCAGTTGCTTTGTTTGCAAATATTTTCTCCCATTCTGAGGGTTGTCTTTTGGTCTTTTTTATGGTTTCCTTTGCTATGCAAAAGCTTTTAAGTTTAATTAGGTCCCATTTGTTTATTTTTGTTTTTATTTTCGTTACTGTAGGAGGTGGGCCAAAAACTCTTATTTTAAGCTTATTCTCTCGTATCAGAAAATATCTTGACAGTGTTTTAGTTCATGTTTTGTATTGATACTTTCTAAGAAGCAAATTGCCAGAGATTGCAAAAGGGATGGTGCCCTTGCAAAAACACTGACATCTGCATTTCTAATAAGAACTAACTAGGTTTGTTCTCTCCAGTCTCTCTACATTTGTAGTTCAGTTTATCTTTTTTCCCTAATTTAAAATGATTTTATAATATATACAATATCCTGTTCTAAAATGATTAGCCGTAGGGCTTCCCTGGTGGCGCAGTGGTTGAGAGTCCGCCTGCCGATGCAGGGGACACAGGTTCGTGCCCCGGTCCGGGAAGATCCCACATGCCGCGGAGCGGCTAGGCCCGTGAGCCATGGCCGCTGAGCCTGCGCATCCGGAGCCTGTGCTCTACAACGGGAGAGACCACAACAGTGAGAGGCCCACGTACCACAAAAAAAAAAAAAAATGATTAGCCATAGAATTGAGAAAGGAATTAAGTACATGTTAAAGAAACTCTGTGACACAGTTTTGTCCAGAATTTGTCTGAGTCTCTCCTCAAGCAAATTAGTACAAAACGAGACCATAAGGTATTAAAGAACATGTAGAATCTTTATTTTATGATTTGCTTCTTTCAACATTACTGCCTGATTTGTAGGTGATCGTGTCCTAGCTGTCAATGGAGTTAGTCTGGAAGGAGCTACTCATAAGCAAGCTGTGGAGACACTGAGAAATACAGGACAGGTAATAGATCATTATACCAACCTTTTCTAGATACCATAAAACATAATACTGTGTGAATAATACCAATTTCACTGAGATCTCCAAATTTATTAGTCACGAAACAAAGCCTGATTCGTGTAAACATGCTTGTATTTTTCCCTCCAAACTGGGAAGCAAGCATTATGTTGAGGATTTTTATTTAGGAAGCTGGCTTTCTCTGTCACATTTAGCCCTTATATTACCAGAGATCTGACAGGAGGAAGGAGGCAAATTGCATTAAAAATTTTTTCATAAACATGTACAAATATCTAGTGATTTTCACTTCTAGTTATTTCAGCCCAGAGGCTAAATTCACATTGGTCTAATACATTTTGAGTCAGGGAGTTTACCAAATTATTTATAAAGATCTTTATGTTATTAGGTTAGTGGTGATTTTATTTTAATACCTGAATTTTCTATAACATGTTTATATTATTTTTATAATAGAATTTTTTTCTTTCTAATAGCTTATCTTTTTATACAGTTTTCAAAACCTTGATTTTGAAATTTTCAATCCCTTGCTTTTTCCCTCTATTTTTTTCTCCCTCTACTTGTATTTTGGTAGACCAGGTAGTTACTTTAAATGATTTTATACCATCAACTATACAAAGTCCTGAAAACTTACCTACTTTCTTATAAAACTTTCTTCTAAGTTAATGAAGTACTGTTCTATTTGTTCAGGTGGTTCATCTGTTGTTAGAAAAGGGACAGTCTCCAGCAGCCAAAGAACATGTCCCTGTAACCCCACAGTGTACCCTCTCAGATCCAGATGCCCAAAGTCAAGCCCCAGAAAAAATGATGAAGAAAATGACTCACGTAAAAGACTACAGCTTTGTTACTGAAGGTCAGACCTTGGGAGACTGTCACCTCACATTAAACTTATTCCTGGATTATTTAAAATGTGATTTTTACATGTTGGATCACAATTCATACCTGGGTCTCTTTATTTATTCTTGTCAAGTGTAAATAATAATCTGATGCAGCACTATACTAAATTAAAAAAAAAAAAAAGACACGTTTGTAGCTGTTGAAGTCTGAAAGGCTTTGGATAATGAAATCATGCACAAAGTAAATTATGGTCATTTAATAGTGCCTTAAATAGTTGTCAAATTCAAAATAAAATTTGTACAGGAAAAAGATAAATATAAATAATTGCCGAGAATGGCTTCAAACCCATATGAAACCTTGACTCTTGCATTTTTTATATTTCTGTTTAATTGTATGGACTTATGAAGCTAAGCCTGGGCAGAAATTCACTAACAGTTCCCAGATACTGGTTTTTCTTACAAACTTTGCTAGCCTTTGGACATACCACTAATTGGAAGTAAAATAAGGAAATTAAGACTGATGTAGTAGTGAGTTTTTCATAAGGCTGAATGTGTTCATAATACGGAAGTGCCCTCTGAGTCCATCTATCTTCCTTTTGAGGATATAAATGTCCTTTACTTTATAAATGGTGGTGGTGGTATTTGGTCATTGTTTTGTCTTTATTTTAAATTTTTCTTTGATTATACAAATGTTAGCAATTCTGAATTATTCTCCAAAATAAAAAGAAAATATTAGCCCAACCTATATATTTTTCCTGATTATGAAAATAAAATTAGTGTATCCACTTAATCTCACTGCCTTACGTTCTTTATTTCTTCCATTACTCTTTCTCTAAATATGTTTTTCATGCTTTCCGGTTATTGTTCTTTTAATTTCTTCTGTTGATGAGAATTTTATCACAATGCTTTGCAGTTTTCTGGATTAAATTGTACCTCACCTAAATATTAGACGGTCACCTCACTTGCCCTTAACCCTTCTCTATCATCTGTATTGCTCTTCTTACCATCTCTTCCCCATTGTATACCTGAATTTCTCTTATTCTTCTCCTTTCTTGTTTTTTTCCCTCTTTTTCTCTGTCATTGTACAGTTTTATAAAACATATGGAATTAAAACATAGTTTCATTTTCAAAACCCTTATTTCAGAACCCACTTTTCTGTTCAAACAGCATATTAGTTCATGCAGCTTAAGTTTTCTTAATAATAGAGAGTGTGAAATAGGATTTAAATATAGAATAAGCATACAATAATTGCATATAAAGCTGTAAATATGGTGGAAATGGGCTTTTTAAAATGTATCTAAAAGTATATATGTTCATATGTATACACAGCCTGTTAAGAATATTTACTTTCTTTCTTTTTTTTTTTTTTCTCCAGAGAATACATTTGAGGTGAAATTGTTTAAAAATAGCTCAGGCCTAGGGTTCAGTTTTTCTCGAGAAGATAATCTTATACCCGAGCAAATGAACATCAGCATAGTAAGGGTTAAAAAGCTTTTTCCGGGACAGCCAGCAGCAGAAAGTGGACAAATTGATGTGGGAGATGTTATCTTGAAAGTGAATGGAGCCTCTTTGAAAGGACTGTCTCAGCAGGTGAGCCCCCAGCATGTGGAGTGCAGCACTTTTAATGAGTTGGATTGGCTTTTCAGAATGATTTCATAATGCTGGTTTAACTGTATCTTCATTTCTCACTCATGGTACCCACAGGAAGTCATATCCGCTCTCAGGGGAACATCTCCAGAAGTATCCTTGCTTCTCTGTAGACCACCACCTGGTGTGCTACCAGAAATCGACCCTGCTCCTTTGGTGAGACTTAGGAAAAGTAATTTCTATATTTACAGAGTATCAATTGAATGATTAATTCAGTTGTAGTGGTTTCATCATAGTTTGATCTCCTGTGTTTCATCCTAGTTACTTCTTTAGATAGGAGTATTATCTTGTGTGGGTCTCATAATCTCTGAGTGTAATCTATGTTTGTAATATAAAGTAATTTAGTTCACTTTCTCTTCTCTCCCTTCCAATTCTAAGATTCTAGGATTTTAGGAATTTATTTTCCAAACATAAATACAAAAAGACATAAAACAATGGCTACAAAAACCTTTTGTCCATTTCTTCATTGAATCAAATTTGGAAATGTAGTCCTCATTCTGAGCTAGTTTAGATGAAAATGAGAATTATTTAAGATTTTTTGCCTTAACTTTTAATACTAGAAATCACATAGGCAGTATGTTTGTCCATTTCCTTTCTTATGTTAAGGAATAGCTAAAGGATCCAAAATCTATTTTGATGGTTATTTATACATTGCATACTGATAGGTGGGAATCCATACATAGATGAATAATAATCTAATTGAAAGACAACCTCTGGCCTGTCTACTTAAAATAGTGCTCCGTTACCAATGAACATGATACCTGTGTATGAAAGGCAGGAGTGTCTGGCCCCAGAAACTTTAACCCTTATATCCGGGAGAAGGAGGGAGTATTATAAGGACATTAACAGGAAAGTAACATTTCTGTAAGGTGCATTATAAATAGCATTTTAAGAGACTACATTGATTTTGGGAACCAGATAGGAAGAACTGAGTGGAAATTTCTTGAGTATGTAAATTGATATGATCTTTCTGGAAAGCAATCTGGAAATATTTAACAAGGCCTTTAAAAACATCTTACATGCTGAATATAGAAAATTCTATTTCTGTTACAGGAAATTACAAGGAAATAATGAGAAACTCAGGTGAAAATCTACATACAAAGAAGTTCTAGATTTCTATTTATAGTGAAAAGCTAGAAACAACTCTGTATCCAATAAAAGAATGCTGAAATAAATTAAAGCTATAGCCATCTGTAAGATTATTATATGGTTTATGCAGTTGTTTTCAAAGCATATTTAAGGATCTCAGAAGATACTCACGGTAGAAACCTAAATTTTGAAAGCAGGGTACAAAGTATGATATTAATATATACTGTAACTCTAATTATGAATGAAAGTACAAGTTGTACAATATTAACAGCTGTTACTTTTATATATGATTTTTTCTCTAATGAGAGAAAAAATAACATTTTTTTGTTAGCAAAAAAATGAATATTTTAATAGGAGGTGCTTATGTTTAACACGTTCATTTTCAACCAAATGAAAATATAAGTTAATATAAGTTGTCACACTCTGATCTCTTTAAATGTGTCCATTACAGACCCCACTGCACTCTCCAGCACAAGTACCTCCAAACAGCAACAGTAAAGACCCTCTTCAGACAGCATGTGTGGAGCAAGGCACCAGCTCAGATGAAAATGAAATGTCTGACAAAAGCAAGAAACCGTGCACGTCCCCATCCAGGAGAGACAGTTACAGTGCCAGTAGTGGGAGTGGAGAAGACGACTTAGTGAAAGCTCCAGCAAAGATACCAAACATGAGCTGGAGTTCAGCTTTGCATCAGACTCTAAGCAACATGGTGTCACAGGCACAAAGTCAACACGACGCACTCATGAGTCAAGAAACTACCATTTGTACCATGTTTTACTATCCTCAGAAAACACCTAATAAACCAGAACTTGAGGACAGGTATTGTCAATATTATGTGTAGCCCTCAAAGCAGCTGGTTAGTGTTAGTAACAAGAGCAGCCACCTCCATTTCTCTAAGAATGAAATGTGTCTATCTGTGAACCTCACAATTGTTAGGCAGAAGGTGACTCTATTGGATATCTAGCTATTGTGTCTGACAGTTTTAGTTAGCACACTCTCTACCCATTTGACCTGAGCCTTGCTGCTCTTTTGAGCATATTAACTAGTAATTAAGAAAGTTTTTTATATTTCACCATCATTCATATTACTTACCAGAAGGAGAACAGACCTATTTTGATAGTGATGGGATGGAAGAGTAAGGAGTAGACATATAAAGGGAAGTGGTAGGGAGGAAGTGGGTAAAGAGTTTGCAAAAGGTAGGACATAAAAGAGTACTGAGGAGGGGGACAGAAGAAATGATCGAAATCATAGAGGAATACAAAGGGAAAGACTACATCTATACCTATGAGAGTTATTCAGACATTTTATGGTTTAGCTACAACTTTGGGTATATTCAGGTCCAACTATCTATATGTTCAAGTTTTTTTTTTTGTTTTTTTCCTATCGTGTCATCCAAAATAACTACAAGAATAAGACTTACTCTTTTCTTATTTCTTCCTTTTTCTTATGTTGAAACACACATTAGGCTTCTGATAACATTAGCTTCAGCCTTGAATTAACAACTAGGAGTCAAAAGTATACCTATTTAGGGCTTCCCTGGTGGCGCAGTGGTTGAGAGTCCGCCTGCCAATGCAGGGGACGTGGGTTCATGCCCCGGTCTGGGAAGATCCCACATGCCGCGGAGCGGCTGGGCCCGTGAGCCATGGCTGCTGAGCTTGCGTGTCCAGAGCCTGTGCTCCGCAAGGGGAGAGGCCACAACAGTGAGAGGCCCGCATACCACAAAAAACAACAACAACAAAAAAAAAGTATACCTATTTAACTTTTCATACTGATTTTTGCAGCTTAAAGAGGTAGACAGAGAATAAGAATCAGTAATGTTGGCATAGAACAGATGTGAAATAAATTCATAGTCCAGAATCAGACAAAAAGTAGCTTAGGATCTGAATAAAAAGCAAACATAAATATTTGTTGAGCATTTTCTGTTTGTGGCACAAACTTACTATATTGACATTGCAATGTGTTTGAAAATAGTCTTACTTTGTCTCTGTAGTAATCCTTCCCCTCGACCACCTGATGTAACTCCTGGGCAGAGTTGTCAATCTCAGTCAGAATCTGCTTCCACTAATGCAATGGATAAATATCATAAATGTCACACTTCTGAGCCAACTAGACAGGAAAGCTTGACGTCTTTGAAAAATGACTTGGAAAACCACCTTGAAGACTTTGAACTGGTGAGTTATTTCTCTTGTATGAAGAAAATTCCGTATTCTCTCAAGTAAAATGTAGTCCTCCACAGTTTCCCTTTAGGGAAAAGGCTGTGTTTTAGATTAGCCTCATATCTATGTTCAGTAAATAGATAACATATCTGGCTGGTATGTTTCTCTGCTGAGAATTAGGGAAAAAGGCAAAAAGACCTGGGTATAAATCCTGACTCTACCACTGACTTGCTGTAGTTTGGCAGGTGCCTATGGACAAATTACTTAATCCTCTGAGTCTTAGTAGTTTTAGCTCTAAAATGAGACTAGTAACCTCGTAGTATTGTGGTGAGGATTAAATGAAATAACATATGTAGAGCACCTAGCACAGTACCTGTTATTTCCCAAATTCTGATGAGTTACCTGTTTAATTTTTAATCAAGTTTGAATGTAATTTTATTCTCCTCCACACTGTTTTATGGGTGCCTAAATGGAATCCTTTTCTTTACTAATAGCCCTAGAACTTCTAAAGCTACAAATTCAGTTTGGAAGCCAGCCAAATTTCCAAGAATAATATGCTTTAACACTGATTCGAAATCACCCTTTTTCAATACTGTTTTTTTTTTGTTACTTAAGTAATAAATATTTATTATAGGAAAATTAGAAAACAAAGATTAAAACCACCTATAATCTCACCACTCAAAAACCATAAACATTTTGGAGTTAATCTTTCCAGATACTTCATTTTCCTATAATTGTGTGTGTGTGTGTGTGTGTGTGTGTGTAGCATCTACATCTTCATTCTCAGCAACAGAGTGAAAATAATCTTTGAACGATTTCCTTAGAAGTCTGTCATCATGCCTGTAAGCTGTAAGCAACCTTATCTCAATTGAAATCTTAAAAAAAAAAATTATACGACTAAATACCTCAAGTTGTGATATTTAGTCACCCAGACTTCATGTATTTACTCCAAAAAAAAACTTTCTTTTGTTGCTCTTGGCATGGGTGTTTGTCTTTGTTTGTTCTGAAAGTACAAGAATTGAAGCAAGAGTAAGTTCTGTCTCAGCTATCTCTAGACAAGCACATAATGTTGAATTTAAACTCAACTCTTACATGGGCAGGGAGGCATTTTCTAGAATTGGACATACCTGGCTTCTTCACTTGGGCAAGTTAAGTAACCTTTTAAGGTGTAGTGTCCTCCTGTGTTAATCAATGGAAATATTTGTCTTTCTCTTTGCCTTTACAGCAAAATAGACAACCTAAAAGAATCACTGTTTTCTTCCCTTAGGAGATGATAGAACTCCACATTACCCTAATTAAGTCAGAAAAAGGAAGCCTGGGTTTTACAGTAACCAAAGGCAATCAGAGTATTGGTTGTTATGTTCATGATGTCATTCAGGATCCAGCCAAAAGTGATGGAAGGCTAAGACCTGGGGACCGGCTTATAAAGGTGAGACATTTAAACAGATTCTATTTGTGCAAATGTGACCAAAGATCAATCCAGGACCGAAGAAGGAAAAGCAAGAAGGTTGAGTTAATATAATACTCTATTTCACTGCTTGGTTTATGTTTTCCTTCTCCACCTGTTAAAAGTAAAGGCCTTTATATAGTAATAATTTGGAAAATGCTTAATCTCAGTTAAGGCATTAAACAAGCTATCTTGGGTCTCAGGAAGAGAAAGTTTCTTAAATTGCTATAAGAATAAATTTTCTATATTAGCAAAGTAATGACATTTGTTAGGTATTTTACATTATTATTTCATTTATAATTACTTGGTCATTGTGTTCATGATTTCCACAGTAGAGGGGATTACCAATAAACTAGAGACCGTTCTTTATTGTGAATCTCCTACTGGCTAAAATAAATTATATAAAAAGTTAGGGAAATTACTGTATTTTGTTGGCAACTTCTGTGTTCCAGTAATTGTAATCCTACTTTGCCCCATTCTCATTTTTATAGGTTAATGATACAGATGTTACAAAAATGACTCACACAGATGCAGTGAATCTACTCCGAGCTGCACCCAAGACAGTCAGATTAGTTCTTGGCCGAGTTCTAGAATTACCCAGGATGCTAATGCTGCCTGATTTGCTACCTGACATTACATTTACATGCAACAAAGAGGAGCTGGGTAATGCAAATTCAAGCTTTGTGCAGTGTGATTTTTCTTGGCTAGATTAAGAGTAAGTACTGTTAAGACTAAGGAAACAAATATTTTTCTGTTCCCTAAAGGTTTTTCCTTATCTGGAGGTCACGACAGCCTTCATCAAGTGGTATATGTTAGTGATATCAATCCAAGGTCAGTTGCAGCCACTGAGGGTAATCTCCAGCTCTTAGACATCATCCACTATGTGAACGGAGTCAGCACACAAGGAATGACTTTGGAAGAAGCTAAGAGAGCATTAGACATGTCACTGCCTTCAGTGGTGCTGAAAGCAACAAGGTACTCTGCAGTTATTCATGGATTTTGTTTGTGTGTGCACATGCATTTCAGGCCATTAAAAGATACTAGGTTTTCTTAAAGATATTCCTGAATTAGTAATTCACAGACTAAGTGAATGGGGGTTAGTAATTTATGTGTTTCCTTCATAGTAGTCAAATGTCTGTGCCAGTTTTCATGCCTCGCACCTGCATCCCACACTATCCAGAGCAATCCTCAAACAGGTCTCAGCAATCACTGTAGTAAAGCAAGGGCTGTGTGCTGATTGCCTTAGACCTAAATTAAGACCAGCCCTGATGAGGAAAAGGGATAAGAATATATTGACTGGCCCAGGCCAGTCCTGGCCGATTCCCAGAGCTGGGACACGGTCAGTCCTACCTGAACGTCATGTCTACAACCAATGGGGCATAGACCATCACATTCACTATACCTCATGACAATTTCACGTTATAAAAAATGCTAATAGCAACTTTTCTTTCACTTAATAATGGAAATAAATTGAAAAAAAATATGTATTATTTTCTCTTTTTTTAATGTTTTTATTTATTTGGCTGCATCGGGTCTTCATTGTGGCATGTGGGATCTTTTTGTTGAAGCACTCGTTGAGGTGCTCATTGCGGTGCATGGGCTCTTTGTTGCAGCGCCCAGGCTTCTCTAGTTGTGGCATGCGGGTTTTCTCTTCTCTAGTTGTGGTGCAGGCTCCAGGGTGTGTGAGCTCTGTAGTTTGCAGCAGGGGGGCTCTCTAGCTGAGGTGTGCGAGCTCGGTAGTTGTGGCACAGGGGCTTAGTTGCTCCGCGGCATGTGGGATCTTAGTTCCCCAACCAGTGATTGAACCCGTGTCACCTGCACTGGAAGGTGGATTCTTTACCACTGGACCACCAGGGAAGTCCCTATGTATTAGTTTCTTACTACTATTAAATTACTACAAATTCTTTGTCCTAAAATCAAGGTGTTGGCAAGCTCCCTTCCATAGGCTCCAGGAGGAAATCCATTTCCTTGCTTTTCCAACTTCTAGACATTGCCCATATTCCTTGGTTCATAGCCCTTTGCCATCTTTAAAGCCAGCAATCACAGCACTCTCTGCTTTGGTCATCACATCTTTCTGACTCTGACATTCCTACCTCTCTGTTTAACTTATAAGGACCCCTGTGATTACATTGGGCCCAGCCAGATAATCCAGAATAATCTCCTCATCTCTAGATCCTTAATTTACTCACATCTGCAAAATTCCTTTTGCCATGCAAGGTAACATATTCAAAGGTTCTGGGGATTATAATGCAGACATCTTTGGGGGGGCCATTACTCCGCCTGCCACATGTACATGAACCCGGGCTTTCTAGATTACAGTCCTATGTTACATAAGAGAAAACTTCACATTTGTATCTGCGATACATGGTGAGTTTTATATAGTATGTCTTCCAAAATATAGAAACTGTTAATTAAATAATTTGATCATAAACCCATTTTTCCTTCTGAACCTTTAAGTTAGATTGTATACTTTTTCCCTTGAACATAACCCCTGACCGGTTTTCTTCAATATTTCTAAAAATTAGATTGGCATACAGTTATTTTCATAGGTGTACCTGAATGTTAATTAGTGGAGGAGGAGAGTGTTCAAACAACCTGGAAAATGTTTTTATGAAAACATTTCTGCTAACCATAGATCTAGATGAATTTTTTGCCTCCAGATCACTAGAGCAGCCCTTACCCTAGGTCTAAAATCAATTTCTTTTCTCTTTCTACTTTTATCTTTGCTGAAGTCACTAAAGATGCAGTAGTAGCAGTCATAGTTACCTTACCCTTCATTCTTCTTCCAGCTCTCTCTCCTCTGTTGTTTTATTTCTGCCCTCTTTTAAGTCCACAGGGGGGCTTTCCTCGTGGCACAGCGGTTAAGAATCTGCCTACCAACACAGGGGACACGGGTTTGAGCCCTGGTCTGGGAAGGTCCCACATGCCGTGGAGCAACTGAGCCCACTAGCCACAATTACTGAGCCTGTGCTCTAGAGCCCGCAGGCCACAACTGCTGAGCCCATGTGCCGCAACTACCGAAGGCTGCGTGCCTAGAGCCTGTGCTCCGCAACGAGAGAAATCACCGCAATGAGAAGCCCGCGCACCGCAAGGAAGAGTAGCCCCCACTCGCCGCAATTAGAGAAAGCCCGCGCGCAGCAACAAAGACCTAATGCAGCCAAAAATAAAATAAATAAATTTATTTAAAAATTAAAGAAATAATAACGTCTACAGGGTAACAGTAATGGAGGGTTGTATACTTGTGGTAATTATTTGTCAAGAGCTGTAAAGTGTCTGTAATTTTACCCTATTTGCAAACTAATAAACTAGCCAGTTATTGTTTTATGAATGCTGGTAGAAGATATGAAACTCCTGTATCGGAAACAAAAAACCTTATTACTAAAGGCACAGCAAGCAGCATGAGCATGGTATTGGTGTCGGTTCCCATGTCCTCCAAGTCCCATGGAGATGACATATGTGGGCCTAGTGGGTTTCTGTACATGCAGTGGGTTATAGTACAGGAGAAGAGTACTGTAAGAAGAGCCAGGGAACCCACCACTTTATGGCAGCCTGTAAGAAAGCTTGCAATTTGTTTGGGTAGAGAGATTACATAATTCCTCAAGCTTGCTCACTGTGAACATAGCCTTGAGAATTGGCCCAGATAAAAAGTGGTTAGAGCCTTTGCATTTCTGAGGTACCCAGCAAGAACATACAGGGATGCTTAGGACCCATGGCTGATTGCCTCTCCCAACACTGTATACCTTAGGCAACCTCCCTTTTCTTTCAAGTATTAGCAACAATAAAATCACATTCTGATACTCTTCCAAGGTGCTGTCTCTTGACTGTTTTTCATGTTGGGTTGTACTATTCTTATAGTGCTTTGAATATATGTATTTTGTCTAGATTATCACTTAAAGTAATTCCAAAGAAAAACACGTATCAGGGGCTTTAGATAGGCAAAACTTTGTGATCCGTGACTTCTGAGTGTAGTTATCTTTGAACTATCACCTGAGTGACAGTGAACTAAGTTATTAGATCATGAATATTACCAGTGTTTTAAATGAGAGGGGAAATATGGTGATGTATTGAACTGAAACCCAAGAAAGATTATGTAAAGAAGTGATTCTTAATCTTTTTTCAGTCAAGAATGTCTCCCTCAACCATGTATAGATGAACCCTGATAAAATTTTGTCTGCAGCTTCAGGAAGTACCTAGACCCCCTGAAGCCCATCTAAAATAAAGCTCCTGAGGCTAAATAGTTAACAGATGGCTTGAAGGATATTTAAACAAACATCTTAAATAATTTGCAATTGCGTTTTGTTTTGTTTTGTTTTTTGTAAACAACACAGAAATGGTCATCCAGTGGTTCCCAGTTCTAAGACGTCTGCTGTTTCAGCTCCAAAGTCAGCCAAAGCCAATGGTAAGGATATAGTCATTTTATGACAGCAAGTAGTTATAGAGAGGTAACTATTTTTTTCCCCAAAAGCAAGTTTGGATCCTATCACCAAAATGTTTTTATTGCCCTTCCAGGCTGTTTTGCAGGATCTGAGTGAAAAAATTACACTTAAATAAAAGCATCTCTAATATTCTGTGCATAATAGGAAAGAGTAGAGCAGCATGGCATTTAAAGCCAGATAGAACTGAGTTTACAAGTCCTGTGTAACCTTAGCAAGTTACTTGATCTGTATCTAAGCCTCTATTTTCTACCAGTAAAATAAGAACATTAATAGTATCTATCTGTTAAGGTTATAATGAGACATAAATACAATAATATACTTACCACAATGATTGTCACATAATAATTTATTCAGACAGTTACTAAATTTCTTCTCTATGCCAGGCAGTGTTCTGGGCATTGTGAATATAGCAATGAGTAAACAAAGTATCTGTCTTATATTCTAGCATAGTAATAGAAATTGTAATCTTAATAGTTGTGGCAGCAAACATTAATTTAATGCTTTTTCTGGACTAAGCATTCTTCTAGGTGCTTAAATCCTCACAGCAACCCTGTGAGACTAGTATTACTATTATCCTCCTTTTATAGAAGGGGAAACCAAGGCACAGAAAAGTTTGATAACTTGCCCAAGCTACAGGGTTAATAGTCAAGCCAGAATTTAAACCTAGGATGTCTGACTCCATGCTCTCATTTACACAATCAGGCTCAGTAAATGTAACTTTTATTGATAGTATTCATATAAGAATGTTAGGTACAGGGGAATGTGGTTGAACTTAAAGAGTATTTGAAATGTAAATCCAGTACTTCTTAGTACTTCTTATATAACTAAACTTTTAGGTTATCAGGCAGTAGTATCTAAATACCAAAATAGCTAAAAGAAATCTGCCAATTGCGGTTGTAGTTTGATTATCTTTGTTCTCTGTTGTTATCTGAATGCCTTAGGGGTCCTTCTTGCTGCTTTCTAATAGTTCTGGTTCACATTAGAGTCAAACTACCTCACAGAACAGTCAGGAGAGCATTTTTCTAGTGACCTCTGAGAACACTCCTGTTTGTAACTTTCAAGGCAGAGGAGGGTAGCTGTGCCCTGCCACCTTGTAGAAACTGCCTAGTAATCTGTCTTTATGGGATTCTCAGGCCTAATTTCTTTATGAATTCTGAAAATCACATAGTGTCAGTAATAGGAACTCTCTTGTAGTGATGAAAATGTAAAATGGTACAACCATTTTGGAAAACAGTTTGACAGTTTCTTAAAAATTTAAACATATGCCCACCATATGATCCAGCCATTCCACTCCTGTTTGTTTACTAAAGAGAAAACAAAGCATATATTCATACACAAAAACTTGTACAGGAATTTTTTAGCAGCTTTCTTTGTAATAACCAAAATCTGAAACCACTCAAATGTCTAAAATCTGTTGAATGAATAACCATTTGTAATATATCCAAGCAACAGAATACTACTCAGCAATAAAAATGAACAGATTGTTGATACATGCGACAAGATAATTAAAATAAAATAGGTATGCTGAATGAAAGAAACCAGACCAAAAAAAGGAATCCATATTGTATTATTCAATTTATACAAGATTGTACAAAAGTGCAAATTAATCTATAGTGACAAAGGAGATCAGTGGTTGCTTGGGGACAGAGGGGGAGAGGGGGACAGAGGGGGAGAGAGTAACAGGGGAAAAAGGTGGGAGAGATTACAAATAATAAACTATTGTGCTTTATACTATTCCAGTATTATTCTTTTGAACCAGTGGTTCATTTTTGGTATACTTTTTAATTATTTTTCCTGGTAGTTTAATAAGGTATCTCCTGGAAATAATGAATCTAATTTTTAACTGTAGGGGAAACAATATCATTTTTAATATACGTATTGAATTTTTGTGCTGATGTCTAAGAGTTAAAATCCACATTTGGTTTATAAATATACTAAAAGTCCTTTCCAGTTGTATCCATACTTATTTTTCTGTGTTAAATTGATAGTCTTTGTGAAATGAGATAAAGGACCTGCTATCTTTCCAGTGACTATATAGTTCAGCACCTGTAATGTCTCTTCCATTTAGTTGGGAAAATCTATATTTAGTGTCTCACTCTAGAAACATTTAGCCCAAACTGAGCTTTTATGCAAACTATTTTCTTTTAAGAAATTGGCTTTGTCCTTGGAATAAACCCTTCTCTAATATTTGATTCCATTTAGTTGATTTTAAGTCACTTTGTGATATGACCTCTCTTAGTGTATTAATAAAAATAAGAACATGCACAGAAATATGGGTTTTCTTTCACTATTCTGTTGTCCCTAATGTGGTTCTGAGTGGCTCATCCTTTTCTTTCTGTTCTTCCTTCAGGTCATCACATTGTGGAGCCTTGTGGCAAACCGGCACTCACACCTAATAACTCATTCTCCAAGGTAAGTGAAAAGCCACCTTCTTTGTGTCCTACTTCCTTATCTAAATAAGTAGCTTGTTTGTATTTTGAACCAAACTGATTTCATATTTAAATATTTGCCTTTTTTAGACACATGTATTGATTTTTAGATACATGTACTTAGTGAACTAATAGGACTTACTAAGTAACACACAATGAAAAGCCCCCACACAAGTAACCCTACATCATCGGGCACACATTCAGCTCTTAAATAGGCTGATTACTTATATAGATAGCTTTAGTGCTGGGATTTTTTATTAATATGCACAGTTCTTTTGGTTGTCTCTTAAATACCCAGAAGAGAAAAATGTAATTAAGAGTGGGTTAACATTGACCAGCAGTGACTCTCAGATGACAGATCTCTGCTACTAGTGAGGCAAAACTGTAGTGGCAAAAGAAATAGGCTTACTTACTTTTTTAAAGACATAGAAAATGCTTTACTACATAATAAAATGAAAGAACCTAAATAATTTAAGATTATCACAGGGAAATCTGGAGGTGTTTTAACAAAAATATTTTAATACATAACTAAATTCCACTTTCAAGCTCTTTATTTAAGGCTACATTTATACCCATTTGTTTGGCTAACATTTCTTTTTACTTTCTGGCATGTAATATACACAGCTTCCAGCTGGATCTTCATTTCATGGAACTGTTTTATCTCACACGTATCTCATGCAATCTATTCTGAACCTCACTACTCAAATATCTTTCCATGTAAAATCCAGAGCTGAGGCATTTCCCTCCTAGTAATCTGAAAATCTTATCAGCTCAACAAGATTTCTGGAATTAGAACTTTTGTTATTCGTGATTGTAAACATTTTTTGTTGGAGTTAAAATCTTCCAGGAAGTCTCCTAAATGATATTCTGTCCTTGAATACTAATGTCTGTACTATGAATTTCTCATGAAGAGTGGAATTTTACAATCCAGTGAAATTTTTTGACATTATGTAACCATTATTTATGAAGAGATAATTTCATTGCATCTACTATCTCTACCTTTTATCTTTTTTTTTCTTAACATCTTTATTGGAGTATAACTGCTTTACAGTGGTGTGTTAGTTTCTGCTTTATAACAAAGTGAATCAGTTATACATATACATATATCCCTATATCTCTTCCCTCTTGCATCTCCCTCCCTCCCACCCTCCCTATCCCACCCCTCTAGGTGGTCACAAAGCACCAAGCTGATCTCCCTGTCCTATGCGGCTGCTTCCCACTAGCTATCTATTTTACGTTTGGTAGTGTATATATGTCCATGCCACTCTCTCACTTTGTCCCATCTTACCCTTCCCCCTCCCTGTATTCTCAAGTCCATTATCTATTAGGTCTGCATCTTTATTCCTGTCTTGCGCCTAGGTTCTTCATGACCTTTTTTTTTGTTGTTTTTTAGATTCCATATATATGTGTTGGCATACGGTATTTGTTTTTCTCTTTCTGACTTCACTCTGTATGACAGACTCTAGGTCTACCTTTTATCTTAATAAAAAAAGTAAAATCTTTAAAGCAAACCACGCTTTATTTGTATAAAATTATTTTAATTTATTCTAATCATTTAATATTGCATTTTGCCCTAATCATCTTTTAATAGGCTACATGCCATGAAGTGCTTCACAATTAACCATTGAATTTAAAAGTTACATTCCATTTAATTAGTACTTTATAGTTATGAATCCATTGCTATTTTCCTTAAATTGAGATGAGCTTTAGACTAGATTTGAAAATCTTTATAGCCAACAGTTGATCACATTGCTAAACTGAAGACTATGTCCATGTAACAACTTCACAAATACTTAAAAGATTGACTTTTTTTTCATTTCCCTGAACTTCTTAGTAGGTCTATTTAACTTTTCGAAAAAGTTCTATGGAAGACAGATCCCATAGAATATGCCTTAAAAAGAGATTTCTGCAGTCAAATAAATTTAGGAAATACTACATAATACATTTCTCTTTTGACAACTCAAAATTTATATTAGTAAGCATTGTGAGAATTCTTGGAATAAAAATATTGATTTAATGTTGCTTAATCTAGTGTTTCCAGGCATATCTGATGATGGAAAGTCCCATACCCTTTGCATATTTCACTGCACTGGTATCTCCTAGAAGCACTGATCCAAGGTGGGGAGATATAAAAAGGATTTTGTACCGAGAAAGAAGGGGAGAAGGACATGGAGGGACAGTGTGCAGTCCCTCCCTAATCCTGGATGTTAGTAAAATAGAAAACTAATGATTTGCTTTGGTTTTATACTTTAGGTTAATGGGGAAGAAATAATTGAAATTTTGTACCCTGAAAGAAAATGTTCTACTTATCAGATGAAGGAATCAGCAGACCTGATTCTATCCAAAGGTAGTTTCCCAAATCGAGTCATCCAGTTACTCTAAATGCCCTAATAATTCAAGTAATAAAGAAATGTTGGCAGCCTTTCTTATTTGCCTTACATGTTCCTGTAGCTTTAAAAGGAAAGATTATTGTTCAGAGAAATAAAAGAACAGCGTAAAATTAACATTAGCTGCACTACTGTACAAATGTCCAGTATTCCTTCTCATCTTTAAGATTAAAATGATTTTTAAATGATTGAAGAGATAGCAGTTTTGTTTGATAATTGTTTCTTGTATTTTTTTGAAGCAGCAATTCACTGGGTACCTAATAACTGAGACATTTTTTCTTGGGGATGTTTGGGCTGCCCTATTATATCCTTAATCTTTGTAACATAACTTCTTTGGTTGAAATTTCTTTAGTTTCTTTTATAAATTAACAATTTGGGATTAAGTTAGGGAAATAAACATTAAATTATTAATGTCCTTTGAAAAGGTGTATCACAGAGATTGATTTTTGTTTATTCAGTTGCATTTGTGTGGTCTTTTGTCATAACAGCCAAAGTAGTTCTAGAACTAAAAATGCCTGGGTCCCATTAGTGTAAACCACTTTTCCTGTCATGGCTGCTTTGTCAAAGTGGATGCTTAAAATTTGAAAGACCTGGCATATTATATTTGACACATTGTCTCTTTCTCATACCAATATTTTTTAAAGTAAAATCCCATGTAAATTACTGTTTTTCAAGAATCTGATGTACAAGAAGATGATATTTATGATGATCCTCAAGAAGCTGAAGTTATCCAGTCTCTGCTGGATGTTGTGGATGAGGAAGCTCAGAATCTTTTAAACCAAAATAATGCAGCACGAGATGCCTGTGCTCCAGGTAGATGAACCAGAATGAGTAAGTTGGTACACGGAAGGAGTACAGCAAGGCCTCTACAGAGCATTTTAATTCCTCTTGGCCTATTTCTTTCTTTCCCAGGTGCATTGAAAACCAGTGGGAAGTTATGTGAAGAGAGAGCAGAAGATACAGACTATGATGGTTCACCTTTACCTGAAGAGTTTACGGAGGTAAGGATAATACCTAGGTAAACACTCTGTGATGCTATATCTTGTTAGAATTCTCTGATGAGGCCTTACCTCTCCCTACCTACCAGTTTCCCTTCTAACTATTAAAGATAATATACTGATGGCTGGTTAGTAACCTCAGTAAGAATTAGAACTGATGTCATTTACTCATTTTGGAGAAAACTTGCTTTTAAATCATTTAACCTCTTTTGGTGAAGGTTTCCATTCAGGAAAATAGTGCCCAAAAATCTTTTTTTTTTTTCTTTTTTTGCATCTTCATTATTATTACACCAAATCAAAGTTGGTAATTCCAAGATCCCATTCCAGTTAATACCTAACCTAGGTAGAAAACTTGATTTTTATCCTTGAGTGCTTGTTTTCTTCTGCCCCTCATGGATCCTTGGTCTTAATTATCATGGAAACATCTCATTCTTTCATTTATTCCATGGCTTTTGCTCTGATTGCTCTGCAGTTTCAGTTGAGACATGTTTTAAAAGATTTAGACAGCTGACATTCATAATACATTAAACTAGTTGGATGCAAACTAGTAAAAATAAGCTGTACAGGAATTAGTGCTTAATATATAGTATATATGTTTGTTAAAATCTTAAAAAAAATAAAACCCCGAAGTTGGAATCATCTGAGATTAATTTTATTTTTTGCATTTAAGAGTCATCCTATGCCAGGGAAAGAATTACTATTCAAGTTTCCCCAAGCCAAAAAAAAAAAGAAGAAGAAGGAAGAGAAAGAAACAATTAATTTTCAAAAATGTAATCATAGACTTATTTAAGACTAAGACTTCAGATCTTCTGGGACATTGAGCTGACTAAGAAAAAAGCATGAAATAGTAGATAAATAATATGTAAGCCTGCTCAAACTAGGCATCACCCTATTTATATGAATCTGATCTTGCCCATTGTTCTAGGATAATTTCCCTCACAAGGCTTCTGATTCTTCCTATTGAACATCTTCAAAATTGTCAAAACTAAGCTGGTCTGGATTCTTACCACGCATGTACCCACACACAATCTCATATACACGTGATTATTTTCATTAAATACTTACATATAATTAATGTATGTAAATACAAGGAAGCTTATATCTGTTTTAGTATGTATTTCCTAATCTAAAAAAATGATTACACAAATATTAAATAGCTCACAATGTATCATGCTGTAGTGTTTTTACTTAAGTTATTGTTCTTTTGTACTATCTAAATATTAATAATTATAACAATAAGCTCTTTGAAAAAGATTTTCTGAACATTTGAAATCATACTAATCATTTTTATTAATACTATTTAAAATACCCCTTAAAATGTATGTTCTGAAGTCTCTTAACTAAGACAGTAAATAAAAATCTTTAATATCTATTTCAAAATCCAATGCCTTTACTTTAAAAAAAAAAACATAATATAGATTCTCTTTTACACTGAGCTATTATAACAAAAGTTTATAGCAGACAACTACATTCAAGTTGCTTTTTTTATTTTGATAATGAAGACACTACATCCTCATTGTAAAAAAAATATTTTAAACAGAATCATTTAAAAATGCAAGCTCCTGGGGCTTCCCTGCTGGCACAGTGGTTGAGAGTCCGCCTGCCGATGCAGGGGACACGGGTTCGTGCCCCGGTCCGGGAAGATCCCACATGCCACAGAGCGGCTGAGCCCGTGAGCCATGGCCACTGAGCCTGTGCGTCCGGAGCCTGTGCTCCGCAACGGGAGAGGCCACAACAATGAGAGGCCCACATACCGCAAAAAAAAAAAAAAAAAAAAAAATGCAAGCTCCTTTTTTTACCCATTCCTCATCTTCATCTGAGATAGCTATTGTTAAAATATTGGGTTTTACCCTTCTATTCTACATATGAAAACATGTAAATATACTTTTTGTCACGTGATTCCAAATTTGGTTCTCAGTTAAAATTGATCATTACACTCTTTCCACTAATATGTAAAAATCTGTCTCATATTTTCTTTTTCTTTTTGAAACTTAAAAATATTTATTAATTCATTTATAATAACAATAATCAACCTATTACATGTCAGCATAAATCACGTTTTTAACAGAAAATATATTTTCCAAAACGAGAAAATATGTGAGAAGAGTGGCATTGTTTTACATTAAGTTCTTTTTACATAAATTTACATCACACTTTTTTTATTCAAACAAAGTCACAAAACTTATAATCAACCTCATCAGTTCACTCAGTCCCATGTAATTAATTTTTTTTTCATCTTGATCTTTTGTTAGCACTTTTATGAATTCATCAGTTTTCCATTAGAGTTCTGAAAATGCTTATTCATTCAGTTCAGCAGTATAGTCAGTTACCAGAAACCTGTACTTGTCACAGTCTTTTCAATGAATTCCTTGAAGATGAAACCCTTTTATAGGAACATTTTTGCAAAAGCATCAGAGTACACCCAGAACTGTCTGTAAATGACAAAAGACTTAAAAATGACCACAGTTTAAGATTTGATGAAAGTTCATAATAATGCAATTGACAAGCAAATTTAGTTACTTCTGAGATATATATTTTAAAGTAAACTAGAATTATGACGTATAACATTATACCAGAACCTATAAGATTTTTAGAAATTTCATGTAGTGTCTGAAACATTTATATTAACATATTTCCATACAAATAACAGAGTTCACTATTCGTTTGTTTTTTCTAATTTTTGAATTTTATTTTTTTATACAGCAGCTTCTTATTAGTCATCAATTTTATACACATCAGTGTATACATGTCAATCCCAGTTGCCCAATTCAGCACACCGCCATCCCCACACCCCCGTGGCTTTCCCCACTTGGTGTCCATACATTTGTTCTCTACATCTGTGTTTGAACTTTTGCCCTGCAAACCTGTTCATCTGTACCATTTTTCTAGGTTCCACATACATGCATTAATATACGATACTTGTTTTTCTCTTTCTGACTTACTTCACTCTGTATGACAGTCTCTAGATCCATCCACGTCTCAACAAATGACTCAATTTCATTCCTTTTTATGGCTGAGTAATATTCCATTGTATATATGTACCACAACTTCTTTATCCATTTGTTTGTCAATAGGCATGTAGGTTGCTTCCATGACCTGGCTATTGTAAATAGTGCTGCAATGAACATTGGGGTGCATGTGTCTTTTTGAAGTATGGTTTTCTCTGGGTATATGCCCAGTAGTGGGATTGCTGGATCATATGGTAATTCTATTTTTAGTTTTTTAAGGAACCTCCATACTGTTCTCCATAGTGGCTGTATCAATTTACATTCCCACCAAGAGTGCAAGAGGGTTCCCTTTTCTCCACACCCTCTCCAGTATTTGTTGTTTGTAGATTTTCTGATGATGCCTATTCTAACTGGTGTGAGGTAATACCTCACTGTAGTTTTGATTTGCATTGCTCTAATAATTAGTGATGTTGAGCAGCTTTTCACGTGCTTCTTGGCCATCAGTATGTCTTCTTTGGAGAAATGTCTATTTAGGTCTTCTGCCCATTTGTGGATTGGGTTGTTTGTTTCTTCAATATTGAGCTGCATGAGCTGTTTATGTATTTTGGAGATTAATCCTTTGTCCATTGATTCATTTGCAAATATTTTCTCCCATTCTGAGGGTTGTCTTTTCGTCTTGTTTATGGTTTCCTTTGCTGTACAAAAGCTTTGAAGTTTCATTAGGTCCCATTTGTTTATTTTTGTTTTTATTTCCATTATCCTAGGAGGTGGATCAAACAAGATCTTGCAGTGATATATGTCAAAGAGGGTTCTTCCTATGTTTTCCTCTAAGAGTTTTATAGTGTCCGGTCTTACATTTAGGTCTCGAATCCATTTTGAGTTTATTTTTGTGTATGGTGTTAGGGAGTGTTCTAATTTTATTCTTTTACATGTAGCTGTCCAGTTTTCCCAGCATCACTTATTGAAGAGACTGTCTTTTCTCCATTGTATATCCTTGCCTCCTTTGTTATAGATTAGTTGATCGTAGGTGCGTGGGTTTATCTCTGGGCTTTCTATCTTGTTCCATTGATCTATGTTTCTGTTTTTGTGCCAGTACCATATTGTCTTGATTACTGTAGCTTTGTAGTATCATCTGAAGTCAGGGAGTCTGATTCCTCCAGCTCCGTTTTTTTCCCTCAAGACTGCTTTGGCTATTCAGGGTCTTTTGTGTTTCCATACAAATTTTAAGATTTTTTGTTCTAGTTCCGTAAAAAATGCCATTGGTAATTTGATAGGGATTGCATTGAATCTGTAGATTGCTTTGGGTAGTATAGTCATTTTCACAATATTGAGTCTTCCAATCCAAGAACATGGCATATCTCTCCGTCTGTTGGTATCGTCTTTAATTTCTTTCATCAGTGTCTTATAGTTTTCTGCATACAGGTCTTTTTTCTCCCTAGGTAGGTTTATTCCTAGGTATTTATTCTTTTTGTTGCAATGGTACATGGGAGTGTTTCCTTAATTTCTCTTTCAGATTTTTCCTCATTAGTGTATAGGAATGCAAGAGATTTCTGTACATTAATTTTGTATCCTGCAACTTTACCAAATTCATTGATTAGCTCTAGTAGTTTTATGGTGGCATCTTTAGGATTCTCTTAGGTATACTATCATGTCCTCTGCAAACAGTGACAGTTTTACTTCTTCTTTTCCAATTTGTATTCCTTTTATTTCTTTTTCTTCTCTGATTGCCGTGGCTAGGACTTCCAAAACTATGTTGAATAATAGTGGTGAGAATGGCCATCCTTGTCTTGTTCCTGATCTTAGAGGAAATGCTTTCAGTTTTTCACCATTGAGAATGATGTTTGCTGTGGGTTTGTCATCTATGGCCTTTATTATGTTGAGGTAGGTTCCTTCTGTGCCCACTTTCTGGAGAGTTTTTATCATAAATGGGTCTTCAATTTTGTCAAAAGCTTTTTCTGCATCTATTGAGATGATCATATGGTTTTTATCTTAAATTTGTTAATATGGTGTATCACATTGATTGATTAGCATATATTGAAGAATCCTTGCATCCCTGGGATAAATCCCACTTGATCATGGGGTATGATCCTTTTAATGTGTTGTTGGATTCTGTTTGCTAGTATTTTGTTGAAGATTTTTGGATCTATATTCATCAGTGATATTGGTCTGTAATTTTCTTTTTTTTTAGTATCTTTGTCTGGTTTTGGTATCAGGGTGATGGTGGCCTCATAGAATGCGTTTGGGAGTGTTCCTTCCTCTGCAGTTTCTTGGAAGAGTTTGAGAAGTATGGGTGTTAGCTCTTCTCTAAATGTTTGATAGAATTCACCTGTGAAGCCATCTGGTCCTGGACTTCCATTTGTTGGAAGATTTTTAATCACAGTTTCAATTTCATTACTTGTGATTTGTCTGTTCATATTTCCTATTTCTTTCTGGTTTCAGTCTTGGAAGATTATACCTTTCTAAGAACTTGTCCATTTCTTCCAGGTTGTCCATTTTGTTGGCATAGAGTTGCTTGTAGTAGTTTCTTAGGATGCTTTGTATTTCTGCAGTGTCTGTTGTAACTTCTCCTTTTTCATTTCTAATTTTATTGACTTGAGTCCTGTCCCTCTTTTTCTTGATGAGTCTGGCTAATGGTTTATCAATTTTGTTTATCTTGTCAGAGAACCAGCTTTTAGTTTTATTGATCTTTGCTGTTGTTTTCTTTGTTTCTATTTCATTTACTTCTGCTCTGACCTTTATGGTTTCTTTCCTTCTGCTACCTTTGGGTTTTGTTTGTTCTTCTTTCTACAGTTCCTTTAGGTGTAGGGTTAGATTGTTTATTTGAGAGTTTTCTTGTTTCTTGAGGTAGGCTTGTATAGCTGTAAACTTCCCTCTTAGAACTGCTTTTGCTGCATCCCATAGGTGTTGGATCGTCGTGTTTTCATCATCCATTGTCTCTAGGTATTTTTTGATTTCCTCTTTGATTTCTTCAGTGATCTGTTGGTTATTTAGTAATGTATTGTTTAGCCTCCATGTGTTTGTGTTTTTTAACATTCATTTCTAATCTCATAGCGTTGTGGTCAGAAAAGATGCTTGATATGATTTCAATTTTCTTAAATTTACTGAGGATTGATTTGTGACCCGAGATGTGATCTATCCTGGAGAATGTTCCATGCGCACTTGAGAAGAAAGTGTAATCTGCTGTTTTTGGATGTAATGTCCTATAATATCAATTAAATCTATCTGGTCTATTATGTCATTTAAAGCTTCTGTTTCCTTATTTATTTTCATTTGGGATGATCTGTCCATTGGTGTAAGTGAGGTGTTAAAGTCCCCTACTATTATTGTGTTACTGTCAATTTCCTCTTTTATAGCTGTTAGCAGTTGCCTTATGTATTGAGGCGCTCCTATGTTGGGTGCATATATATTTATAATTGTTATGTCTGCTTCTTGGATTGATCCCTTGATCATTATGTAGTGTCCTTCCTTGTCTCTTGTAACATTCTTTATTTTCAAGTCTATTTTATCTGATAGGAGTATTGCTACTCCAGCTTTCTTTTGATTTCCATTTGCATGGAATATCTTTTTCCATCCCCTCACTTTCAGTCTGTATGTGTCCCTAGGTCTGAAGTGGGTCTCTTGTAGACAGCATATTATGGGTCTTTTTTTTTTTTTTGGCGGTACGCAGGGCTTTCACTGTTGTGGCCTCTCCCATTGCGGAGCTCCGGACGCGCAGGCTCAGCGGCCGTGACTCATGGGCCTAGCCGCTCCGTGGCATGTGGGATCCTCCTGCACCGGGGCATGAACCTGTGTCCCCTGCATCGGCAGGCAGACTCTCAACCACCGCGCCACGAGGGAAGCCCATGGGTCTTATTTTTTTATCCATTCAGCAAGCCTGTGTCTTTTGGTTGGAGCATTTAATCCATTCACATTTAAGGTAATTATTGATATGTATGTTCCTATAACCATTTTCTTAATTGTTTTGGGTTTGTTTTTGTAGGTCCTTTTCTTCTCTTGTGTTTCCCACTTCAAGAAGTTCCTTTAGCATTTGTTGTAGAGCTGGTTTGGTGGTGCTGAATTCTCTTAGCTTTTGCTTATCTGTAAAGCTTTTGATTTCTCCATCGAATCTGAATGAGATCCTTGCCAGGTAGGGTAATCTTGGTTGTAGGTTCTTCCCTTTCATCACTTTAAGTATATCATGCCACTCCCTTCTGGCTTGTAGAGTTTCTGTTGAGAAATCAGCTATTAACCTTATGGGAGTTCCCTTGTATGTTATTTGTCATTTTTCCCTTGCAGCTTTCAATGAATTGTCTTTAATTTTTGCCAGTCTGATTACTATGTGTCTCGGCATGTTTCTCCTTGGGTTTATCCTGTATGGGACTCGCTGGGCTTCCTGGACTTGAGTGGCTATTTCCTTTCCCATGTTAGGGAAGTTTCGACTATAATCTATTTTCTCAGCTCCTTTCTCTCTCTCTTCTCCTTCTGGGACACCTATAATACGAATGTTGTTGCATTTAATGTTGTCCCAGAGGTCCGTTAGGCTGTCTTAATTTCTTTTCATTCTTTTTTCTTTATTCTGTTCTGCAGCAGTGCATTCCACCGTTCTGTCTTCCAGGTCACTTATCCATTTTTCTGCCTCAGTTATTCTGCTATTGATTCCTTCTAGTGTAGTTTTCATTTCAGTTATCGTATTGTTCATGTCTGTTTGTTTGTTCTTTAATTCTTCTAGGTCTTTGTTAAACATTTCTTGCACCGTATTGATCTTTGCCTCCATTCTTTTTCCGAGGTCCTGGATCATCTTCACTATCATTATTCTGAATTCTTTTGTGAAGGTTGCCTATCTCCACTTCATTTAGTTGTTTTTCTGGGGTTTTATCTTGTTCCTTCATCTGGTACATAGCCTTCTGCCTTTTCATCTTGTCTGTCTTTCTGCAAATGTGGTTTTTGTTCCACAGGCTGCAGGACTGTAGTTCTTGCTTCTGTTGTCTGCCCTCTCTGTCTCATACATTCTAATGCTTCCCTATTCTTCTCTTGCATAGATATACCATAATTTATTAAGTTGACTATATATTATGAGTATTAAATTTATTATAAACAGTAATGCAGCAAAGATTCCTATTTCTTTATAATGTAAATTCTAGGTCTCACAAGACAGAATTATGCCCTCAACCCGAGCACTTCAAAGGTTTATATTATTTTTCTGATTCCTGCAGGCATTTGGGTTTGTAGTCTGTTCTTGTTTGCTTGGGCTGCCATAACAAAACACCACAACCTGAGTGGCTTAAAAAAAGAGAGAGAAAATTTATCTTTTCACAGTTCTGGAGGCTGGACTTCTACAATCAAGGTGTTAGAAGGTTTGGTTTCTGGCAAGACCTCTCTCCTTGGCTTGTAGGCAGCTCTCTTCTAGCTGTGTCCTCACATGGTCTTTCCTTTGTGTGCACACACTCCTGGTGTCTCTTCCTCTTCTTATAAGGACACCAATCCTATTGGATTAGAGCCCCATCCTCATGACCTCATTTAGCCTCAGTTATCTCCTTAAAGACCCTATTTCCAAATACAGTCCCATTGGGGGTTAGGGCTTCAACCTGTGAACTTTGGCGGGACACAGGTCAGTTCATAACACAGTCTTTGTCTTAGCCACTTATAAAATATAATCAAGGGCTTCCTGGGTGGCACAGTGGTTGAAAACCCGCCTGCCAATGCAGGGGACACAGGTTCGATCCCTGGTCTGGAAGGATCCCACATGCCGTGGAGCAACTGAGCCTGTGCACCACAACTACTGAGCCTGCATGCCACAGCTACTGAAGCCCACATGCCTAGAGCCTGTGCTCTGCAAAAAGAGAAGCCACCGCAACGAGAAGCCCGCGCACCACAACAAAGAGTAGTCCCTGCTTGCCACAACTGGAGAAAGTCCGTGCGCAGCAACAAAGACCCAATGCAGCCAAAAATAAATAAATAAAATAAATAAATTTTTTAAAAGAAGAAAAAAGAACACTCATGTGCACGTCTTTGTGTGGATATGGAAAATTTAATTATATATGTATAATCAAATTTTATTCACAATAGTTACAAAACAAGAGCTCTAGGCATAAATTCAACCAAGAATGTACATATTTATATTATAAATACTTTAAAACTCTACAGAGAAGCACAAAAGAAGTATTAAAAACATTCATTGTTCTTTGATAGAAAAAAATCTAAAATTTAAGTTCTCCCTAGATTCACCCCTAAATTAAATATGGTCCCATAAAATATTTTGAGGTTTCTGTTTTGTTTCGTTGTTTGTTTTAATAAGAGGCAGGGTGGCTTTGTGAAATGATTCTAAAGTTTACATAGTAGAATTAGGATGTAAATCTATCCAGAACAAATATAAAAATTAAGGTTCTTGGAGGGAGAATATTCCTACCAGTTATTAGGAAATATTATGTAAATAATACATAAGTTGTCCTGCCACCGAAGTATAGATAGAGCCCACAAATTTGTGTCTTGAGAATTCAAGATGTTTAAGACCAAGTATTTCGGGCCAGTCGATCCTGAAAAACAAATTAGCACTTGAATAGGTGAGACTTCTGCTTTAGAAGAGATTTTGGCTAATGGTAAGCAAAACAAAGAAAGCAGAAAACAAATTTAGGAAAAGAGGACACAAGGTACTGAAATAAAAACATGAAAAAGTTTCATATGTTTCAAAATCTAAATGTGTTAAAGTCACAATGTTAATTATATTCATAAGAAGGCAAATTCAAGAGACAAATATGACTAATCTTCATCGCTGAAAGACTGAACCAGTATTCTAGAAAAGTTTTGTTTCATCTTAACGTTTCTCGAATATTACCTACATTTGAGTAGTTTTAAAGAGTTCCATAGAGTTTTTTTAAATATTCAGAAATTTGTAAGTGTGCCACGTTGGGAATCACCCTAAACAAATGATTATTTACTGAATTGGTTCTTAACAGTGTATTTTGCAACCCTGAAAGTTATGTGCCAGAAGTTAAGGTGCTATCCACTGGTATTATAAAAAGTAGAGGAATGTCCTTTTTAAAAAGAAAGATTATCCCTCTGATAGCTACTTGTGTAAGTCGTTGCATTTGTCCCTCTGCTGCAATTAATTGTCTCTATACTTAACTATAGTAGCCCCCGGCCCCCCATCTACAGTTTCACTTTCGGGGGTTTCAGTTACTTACGGTCAACCACAGTTGGAAAATGTTAAGTGGAAATTCCAGAAATAAACAATTCATAAGTTTTAAATGATGTGCCATTCTAAGCAGTGAGATGAAGTCTTGCTCCGTCTCACTCCGTCCCACCCAGGACATAAATCATCCCTTTGTCCAATGTATCTTGCCCATTATTCACTTAGTAGGCATCTTGGTTATCGGAGCGGTCATGGCAGTATCCAAGTGTTTGTGTTCATGTAACTCTTATTCAATGATGGCCCTGCAGTACAAGAGTAGTGATGCTGGCAATCTGGATGTTGCTAAAGAGAAGCCATAAGTGCTTCCTTTAAGTGAAAAGGTGAAAGTTCTCTACTTCATAAGGAAAGAGAAAAATCATATGCTGAGGTTAGTTGCTAAAATCTATGGTAAGAACAAATCTATCTGCGAAATTGTGAAGAAGGAAAAAGAAATTTGTGCTGGTTTTGCTGTTGCACCTCAAACTGCAAAAGTTAAGGCCACAGTGCATGAAAAATGCTTAGTTAAGATGGAAGAGGCATTCAATTTGTGAGTGGAAGACATGAACAGAAAACAGAGTTCAGCACTGTCTGTGGTATCAGGCATTCACTGGGTGTCTTGGAACGTATCACCCCTCAGATAAAGGGGTACTACTATACCTCTTAGCGAAGTACTTCAGGCCAATGTCTGTGTGTTATTTGTGAATGAATGCCAGTCATACACATTATTGTAAATTACTACCGAAAGTTTCAAAACTCTTCACTTCAGCTGTTGCTGAGCTTGTTTATTTTGGGGATAACAGGGTAAGAAGGGACGTCAGGGTGTCCGTCCTAAATTTGTTTGTGCAATCTAGCAGTCAATTTGGGAGATGTACACATGCAAATAAGTAAATTTTCTTCCTCCATGGAAGCTCTGATTTCCCACAAATAAATTGAAATTAATATCAGAATAACTTAATTTTACTTTCAACTCTACAAAAAGCTATAGTAAAAAAACAGTGTCTATGTGGAGTTCAGAGAGGATTATAAAGAATTAGGGAATATAGGGGCTATACAGGAGTATGTGGGTATGGTTATTAAAGCCTCCTAGAGAATTAGCATTTTAAAGATTTTGATAGGTGAGATAAAATGGGAAAGAGCATTCCATACCGAGGAGCTTCTCAGCAAAGGTACAAAGGTCTGGATCAACATGGAAAATTCAGGGCACTAAATCATTGCTATTAGGGTATCACATGGTGTCTTGAAAGCTAAGGCTTAAGAGATAGGGATGGGTTCATGAAATGACTTACATGCCATGCCAAAGAAAGAGCCCTTGTTTTCATCTGGCACTGGGCACTACAAATTATGTAGCTGGTCCTAGATCCAGCAGATACCTCCTCTACTCTTCAAGTTGCTGGATCTGGATTCTTTGAGCAGTAGGATTACAAACTAACCTTCAAACAGGCTGGCCATGATAAAAACCTTAAATTTTTTCCTTGAGGCAGTACTACAGCCTCCTCCTCTTCCAAAGAGCCTACAATCCAGAATAAGAAGACTGACCGACCCACCCCCAAACCATACATAGGTAAACTTTGCAAAAATAGTGAAAAATTGGTTAATACAAGTATTGCTATAGTGTTTTTCCAATTGGGCTTTATCTCATTATTTTAATGTTAATAATAACACTTTACTCTTTTAATAAATTTATTTATTTATTTTTGGCTGCATTGAGTCTTCGTTGCTGTGCGCGGGCTTTCTCTTTGTTGTGGTCTGCGGGCTTCTCATTGTGGTGGTTTCTCTTGTTGCAGAGCACGGGATCTAGGTGCGTGGGCTTCAGTAGTTGTGGCTCACAGGCTCTAGAGCGCAGGCTCAGTAGTTGTGGCGCACGGGCTTAGTTGCTCCATGGCATGTGGGATTTTCCAGGCCCAGGGCTCGAACCTGTGCCCCCCGCATTGGCAGGCAGATTCTTAACCACTGCGCCACCAGGGAAGCCCAGTAACACCTTTATAAAAGGCTGTATACTTTGCAAAATGATTGCACACATGGTGATTCCTAGATCAGGATTATGATGGGGAATAAGAAATCCAAATGACTACTTGGAAAAAAGTTTTAACCCAGACTAAAATTATCAGCTTCTAAAAACGGATAAGGAGGGCTTCCCTGGTGGCGCAGTGGTTAAGAATCCGCCTGCCATGGGCTTCCCTGATGGCGCAGTGGTTAAGAGTCCGCCTGCCGATGCAGGGGACGTGGGTTCGTGCCCCGGTCCGGGAAGATCCCACATGCCGCGGAGCGGCTGCGCCCGTGGGCCATGGCCACTGAGCCTGCGCGTCCGGAGCCTGTTGCGTTCAAGCCCTGGTCTGGGAAGATCCCACATGCCACAGAGCAAGTAAGCCCGCATGCCGCAACTGCTGAAGCCCGTGCACCTAGAGCCCATGCTCCACAACAAGAGAAGCCACCACAATGAGAAGCCCGCGCACTGCAACGAAGAGCAGCCCCCACTCGCTGCAACTAAAGAAAGCCCGCACGCAGCAACGAAGACCGAACACAGCGAAGAACAAATTTATTTTTTTAAAAAAACGGATAAGGTCTAAGAAGGTTTTTTTTCAGTTGTCAGTGGATAAAAACAATCTACTTTATTTCTTCCACCATAGAAGTTCTGTGTTTCCCTCAGATAAACTGAAAATGATATCAGAGTCACTTTATTATAGATACTTTTTAACTCTACAGAGTCTGTACCTAAAAGATCAAATAAACACGCAATTACAAGTTGTGATGAGGTCTATGAAGTTTAAAAAAGTGCTACGAAAGAGAATACCAAGGAGACCCACTTTTAGACTGGGTGGTTAGGAAACATCCTCAGAAGGTAAAGACACTTAGATTAAACAAGGAAAAAGTGAAAAAAGAGCGATTTTGAAGAGCTAAAAGAAAGGCCCATCAGTTTGAATCCTAGTTAGTGAAGAGGAGAGTAAAACCAGATGGATTGTAGAGGTAGACAGAGGCCAGATAATGCAGGATCTTGAAATGGAAGGAATTTCTCATTTAAGATAATTTGTCCTAATGAAGATTTAAATGTAAGATTAACCATGTAAGAATGCAACTTGGCATCTCCTGATTTTAGCAAACTGCTTCTGCAGGACTTGGGTCTCTGTGACACCATACTCAGTTAAAGTACGACCTGATTGATCTCAGTTTCCTAGGGAGACACCCCTCGCTTTAAAAAATAAAAGGGCAAATATGATAGCCCTTATATGTGGAATCTAAAATATGATACAGGCCCTGGAGGTGGCTGGCTGCTGGGGTGGCAGATGAAGAAGAAAACCCCACCTTTGAGGAAGAAAATGAAGAAATTGGAGGAGGTGCAGAAGGTGGACAGGGTAAAAGAAAGAGACTTTTTTTCTAAAGCATTACAGTGTATGATGTATGGGTTTGGGGATGACCATAATCCTTATACTGAGTCAGTAGATATTCTTGAAGACCTTATCATAGAGTTCATCACCGAAATGACTCACAAGGCAATGTCAATTGGAAGACAAGGTCGGGTACAAGTTGAAGATATCGTCTTCTTGATTCGAAAGGACCCAAGAAAGTTTGCTAGGGTTAAAGACTTGCTTACTATGAATGAAGAATTGAAACGAGCTAGAAGAGCATTTGATGAAGCAAACTATGGATCTTGACACTTTTTGTACTTTCTGAAGCTTCATGATTTTCTGGGGAAACCATATTTAATAACTATTTTCCACAGTAAGGTTCTGATATCTAGCCATGTGAATGAAAAATGGAGAACCACAACGTTTTCAGTCTTTATTTTCGTGTCTCCAATTTTGGAGTGATATTTGAGCCTTTAATTGCCTGCCATTATATTACCATACTTTGAATTAATTACTGGATTTTAATGACCACATGTAAGTCAAAGTACCTTGCAAACCATTCAGTTCCTTCTGACTTTTGACCATCTAAATGATGAATTAATATTTATGTATTAGGTGTACTTGTGCCATTGTAGGCTGTACTGTAGCTGTTTAATATGTGAAATCTAAATGGTACCTTTGATAGCGAAGACATGTGCTTCATGTATTCTAAAGTTTTTAGATTACAGTAGTCTTAAGTTATTAAAAGACTTTTAAGGAGAAAATGATAAAAAATACAACCTTTAAGGAGAAAATGATAGAAAATACAACCTTTTTTAGGAGTGTTTATTTGTCTTAAGATAATTTGTTTTAATACTCTTTAGATAACAAGAGTGATTTTTTTCATTTTAATTTTTTATTTTTTGAGAAACTAAAACTTCCCTATGAATGCTTCTGTGTTGGAAGACTTATTTGATTTAAAATCTTCAGGGCTTATACTATTTGTCAGTTTTTAAGAGAACTCATTTTCCCAGGTCAAAGCTTCTAAAAATAAGTGCTTTCAGTAGCAGGATAAGCATTTGGGGTAGTGTTTATTAACTTATTTGTTAGTACTTGTTCATTGTGGAAATGTGTACTTAACTAAGACCATGTGTGGCCATGGAAACCACTTTTGTAGTTCAGCATATACAGGTTTTGTTCGTATTTAGCTTATTGTATTATTCTTGCACTTAGCTTAAAGTAAGGATTCAAATTGCATTTAAGGGATCATTGGATATTACTGTTTGTGAAACTGAATGTTTTGTGTCCCGCTTATAAACATTATCTATGAATTAGTACTTAGGAAAATTTTACTTTCTTAACCTATCAGTATAAGGAATAAAGTATGAAAAATTAAAAAGAAAAATATATGATACAAATGAACTTATTTACAAAACAGAAACAGACTCACAGATATAGAAAACTTGATGGTTACCAAAGGGCAAAAGGGGTGGGAGAGGGATAAATTAGGAGTTTGGTATCAGCATATACAAACTACTATATATAAAACAGATAAACAACAACATCCTACTGTATAGCACAGGGAACTATATTCAATATTCTGTAATAAACCATAATGGAAAAGAACATGAAAAAGAATATACATGTGTGTGTATATATATATGTGTGTGTGTATGTGAATCACTTTGCTGTACACCAGGAACTAACAAAACATTGTAAATCAACTATACTTTAATTAAAAATTTTAAAAATTAAATAAATGGGCAAGATAACACATTGGAAATTTTAGATTTTAAAATTGAAGTAGTGTAAAAACATATGCCATGTATGCACATCTAAATAATTGTTACTTTAGATTTTTCTTTTTCCTTACCTCTATACATTCATATCCCTTATATAAGAAATGAAAGGGACTTCCCTGGTGGCGCAGTGGTTAAGAATCCGCCTGCCGATGCAGGGGATGCGGGTTCGAGCCCTGGTCTGGGAAGATCCCACATGCCGCAGAGCAACTAAGCCCGTGCACCACAACTACTGAAGTCCACGCGCCTAGAGCCCGTGCTCTGCAACAGGAGAAGCCACCGCAATGAGAAGCCTGTGCACCGCAAGGAAGAGTAGCCCCCACTCGCCACAACTAGAGAAAGCCCGCGCGCAGCAATGAAGACCCAATGCAGCCAAAAATAAAAAAATAAATTTATATATATATAAAAAGAAATTAATGAAAAGCCAAGATGAGTGTGAGGTGAATAAGTGGAGCCAGCCAAAACTCTTGTGCCACTGCAGATGCCTTAGCCACAGTTTGGCATGCATTGATTGAATGTCGTGTGTCTGTGTAACATGATGATGAATAATAACAGTAAATATAGGAAATAAAATTGAACATTGTATAGGATTGTTTTTGGTTTGTTTGTTTGTTTGGTACAATGGGCTAATTTGATTTTGGTTTCTCTTTGTTGTAGTCTACCAAAATGAATGGCTGTGAAGAATATTGTGAAGAAAAAGTAAAAACTGAAAGGTAAAAAAACTATTTTTCAAATATTTATAACACTTTCATTCTCTTTTTAGAAGTGCTCTCAAGATTTCCATTTAAATGTTGATTTTTAAATTAATGTGTCTTTTCCAGTCAAATGAGACTTATTGAGTAGATTATGGAACTATGGTTGAATATTAAAAATGTTCCTGAATGTTGTTACAAGGAGGTTCTAGTGACATGTGACAATGTGTTTGTTATGACATTGCTCAAAAAAAGCAATGTATTCTCTTGACCATCAGAAAAAATCCAAGAAAAGTCTAAAAGGAAATGTGCCAACAATGATGATAGTACCTTCTCCTGGTGTGATTATAGGTAACCTATTTTTCTGTTTCTCTAAATTTTTCTATACTTCACAAATTTCATTCTTTAATAAGAAAATAAAACCAAAGAAGGTAAGAAACATTTTAAACCCCCCACAAATGTTTTTCTTTTTGAAAACGGTTTCTAATATAAAATAAGATATTTTTGTAACACTAAATGATGTCTCAGGAAGAGTTTATATATATTGTTGGCCAACAAAGTGGTTGTACATAAATTTTGCTTCATATTAAATGATAACCAAACAGTCAAAGGGAGCTATTTCCATTTTCCTAGAAAAGCAAATTGACAGTGAATTTTTCACTAAGTTAGACAGGGGGTACATATTGTTAACATAGAAATGCATAGTCTTATATTTAAAAGATCAGCAAATATCTGGGCCAGCCACCAGTAGTAATAAGATACAGGCTCTTCCCTGTCAACAGGGGAAGGGAGGAAGAATAAATTAGTGTAAATTCTTTGGGTGGCAAATTGAAAACACTATTAACATACAGATTTTATTAACATGTTACTGATTCTTGGAAACACTTTTTAAAAATTTTAACGTCTCATGAAGGGTCATAAAATTATAGTCTGATATTATTTCTTAATGTAAGCAAAGTAATAGTGTATCTTTTTTTATTATTATTATTATCCAGATATTTATTGAGCATCTAATATAAACCAGACAGTGTGCTTGAAATACACTGTTAACAAGACAAAGAAGCTCCTTAACCCAAGGAACTCACAGTCTAGCATAAAGGCAAATATTAATCAAATAATCCCACAAATAAATCATCATAGACCATGAAAAATGCTGTTTATTGTAAAAAGTCATGACAAACTGTGAGAGGATATCACCTGGGGGCTTGATGTTCTCAGACAGTAAGTAGTAGGTGAGGTTTCTCCTTGAAGAGACATTTACGTTCTGAAGCATGAACAGGAGTCGCCTAGGACAGGGGTAGGGGTATGGGAAAGACGGCGTGGAGCTGTCCAAGCAGAGGAACAGCGTGTGCAAAGACCCCAGGGCGGGAGAGGGCACAGAGCACCTGAGGGCCTGAACTAGACCAGAGTGGCTGACAGCAGAGCAAACAGGAGAGGGGCCCGAGATGAGAAGGGAGCAGGGTAAGGACCTTGGCCTTTATCCCAAGAGAAATGGGGGCCATGGAGTTTTTTAAGCAGGGGACTGACATGATAAGGTGTGTACTGTGGAGAAGGAACTGGAGAGGGCCAGAGGGGAAGTGCAGAGGCCAACATGGGAGATAAGTAGAAGGAAAAGAGAGAAAATGAGAGGGTGAGAGCAACCCCATGTCAGTTGGGAGGCAAACTGGTAGAGATTAAGAACATGGGCTTGGAATCAGGCTGCCCAGTTTGTGTCCTGGCTTTGTCACTTACTCTGTGATCTTGAGCAAATTACCTGAGCTCATCTCTAAAACAGGGATAGTATCTGTCTACCTCCTAGATTGTATGAGGATTAAATGACCAATACACCTCAAGAATTTAGAGTGGGGCTTCCCTGGTGGCGCAGTGGTTGAGAGTCCGCCTGCCGACGCAGGGGACACGGGTTCGTGCCCTGGTTCAGGAAGATCCCACATGCCGCGGAGCGGCTGGGCCCGTGAGCCATGGCCGCTGAGCCTGTGTGTCTGGAGCCTGTGCTCCACAACGGGAGAGGCCACAACAGTGAGAGGCCTGCATACCGCAAAAAAAAAAAAAAAGAATTTAGAGTGGTATCTGGCACACAGGAATGTGCTGTGGCCCAAGGCTACACAGCTACTACCTAGAAACAGACAAATACTGGACTGCTCTGATTAAAGCTGGGGGTGGGCGGGCCGGGCCCCGAGACTTGTCCACTTGTCCACCCCTAACCACCACCTTGCCCTAGTCCCACCCACGCAGCCCTAAATGCCTGGGACTTCACAGACTCCCTCTCTGCCAAAGAAGGTTGGCCTCAGAGTGGCCTGTTGGGAGCCTGTCTCCTGGGCATTGTGTGAAAAAATGGGGTGACGGCAGCTGACCTGTTTAAGAGTTCCGGCACGCAGGGCCACGCTCAACTTTATAATATAACTAGACAAGAACCTCAGAAGGCTTTTGCTTCCCATACTTCATCTGCCAAAAAGAAAAGAAGTCTAAACACTCTTCTGCTTGCTGACGTATATATAAACTATTTTATTTTTTAAATAACGATGAAGGGGAAAAAGGCCACAAAACAGACAAAAACAGCCTCAAAGGAACTCGAAGGACATGTAGATCTCAGAAGGGTACGGGTAACAGAAATGCCTTTGAAGGAACTCCTGCGAAGTTTATGGTGGCCCTCACTACCTGCCTGCTTTATTATTCACTCTGTCTCCCCTCTCTGCCCCTCCTAAGCCATGGTTGTGACCCGGTTTCAAGCAGAGACTTAGTCAACTCTGGGTTCTAACCTCCTAGAGATTTGCTTGGGGACAAGGAAGTCCATGTATCAACCACAGGCCCCACTGCAGGAATGGCCCCCTGAGACCTCACGACCTGTGGCTGGTCAGGGTCACTGGGGGGTGAAGACAGGGTCTATGAACCCACAACCCAGCCAGCTGTTCCAGGTGTTTGGCACATAGGTAGTCCAAGTATCTCTCATTGTGACCTAATTCAGAATAGTAGTACATTCCCTTCAACCTAGCAATTTTATTTCTAAGAATTGATCCTACTACCATATGTATGCAGATGTTTCTATAAGAATATTTATTGCAACGTTGTTTATAGTAGTAAAAAACCCTAATAGACACAAAATAAATTAGGGTGTACTCATACAATGAAATACTAAGTAGCTGTTCAAAAGAATGAGAAAGAGGGGAGGATCCTTATGGGAGGATCTCCAAAACATATCCTTCCAAACAAAGCATACTTGCTAGAAGACCAAGAAGACCTCATGGATGCAGAACTTGCAAATTACATGTTAACTGTGATGTACAATTAGTTGGAGCAGAGGAAAGCATCCACTATAAAAGCAGCATAATTGCTGTCCTGTTACAATGTTTTGGGAGCATTAGTGCATGTCCTGCCTTAATGGTGTATAATAATGTCATCAGACAAAATGTACTCTGCTTTGTTCCCCTGAGCATCAGAAAGTTTAAAATGTATTCAGGCCTTTGCATTCTCCTTTTTCATCTCATCTGATCGCTAAATGTTATTCTTCTACCTAGTTTCTCTTTTCTAGCCACCCACCTTACCCGAGAGATGGCATCTGCTGTGCACCCCTAGAATAATGAGAACTTGTACTGAGTTTTATTACATTAAGTGAGTGCCCAGATACCGGAGTGTCCTTTTCACCCCCAATTGTAGTGAAAGACTGATGTCCATCAGTAGGGACTTCTGTAATTAAATGAAGAATCATTCATACAGTACAATAGTAGACAGCTGTTAAAAAAAACGAAAGAGAGCTCTACTTACACAGTTGTAATCATGCATCCAAGTGGAAGGGTGGAAACAAACCACCACTTTCTCCATCCCCAAGATGACTCCTTCAACCTAAGGTTCAAAGACTTGGGATTTGTTTGAGGATAAAATTTAAACTATATTAAACAATTCTGTACCTCAGTTTAATTTATATCTACCAATAAATTTTAGGAATTGTGGATTTAAGGTTTTTTTAATCAGATAATCTATTTTAAATACCATAATAATTGTAGTGGAAATATGTAGGACATATTTCCAAATATTCAAGGACATAATATTTCAATTTATTTTGGACACGGAACTGAAGAAAATATAAATGTGTTTTGTTGTCATAGCTTAATTCACAAGTCAGCAGAGAAGAAGACTGATGACAATGATGAAATAACATGGGGAAGTGATGAATTGCCAATAGAAGTGACAAACCACGAAGATTCCAATAAAGGCAAGAAATTTATTAGCAACTTTTTAAATCAAAAACTATAGGTAGAAAAAATAAGTGTTTGAAAATTACAGTTTTCAGAATATATGGATATGTTATTTCACCATATGTCTACATTATTAAGTTCTATACATAAAGTTAAATCACATAGACAAACATCAACATTCATTTATTGACCAGATATTTGCACAGTTATTAGGCTAAAATTCTCAGTGGCTTGGAGTAAAATATGTAAATAGATGTGTAAATACTTTAAATGGAAACAAGAATAAGAAATCTAGGAGCACATTTTATTTAAAGTAGGAAGAATAGCTCAAAGATAGGAAAATATTTAAGAGCAAGAGTCAGTTGGTCTGTCCTCACTATTACTGCCTCTCTTGTTTTATACTGAGCCAGTAGATAAATGAAGTTCTATCCAGCGTTTTATTTCTTTTCTTTCGTATAAAGAAATGTTATATTAATGCAGTGAAAGAACACGGTTTTGTGATTTGAAGTCATTGTTGAAAGAAATTAAAGGAGTTGAATTAACACTTTTTTGACTTAGTTGGATTGTTGGTGTCAATGGAAATGCTCAAATCCTGTAACCCAGGTTCATCTGTCCAGCCTCTGAGCTCCTGTTGCATTCACACTCAGTTCTGTAAACGTTTACAGTTATTTCATATGATTGGATTTTGTGTTCACAACTAGTTTTTGCCCCAGACAGAACTTAAGCTTCTTGAGATCCCCCAGTGTCTGGAATTACTGTTGCATGCATAGTAGCTGCATCATCAAAATGCTTTTATCAACTGATTGATGTAATTAAAGCTACACTTGTGCAGACTATAGCAAGAAGTCTCTCCTACTTTTTTCCAGGATAACAGTTGCCTTCTGTTATCAGCATTTTCCATAGGTAGAGCAGGTACTAAATTAGACACATACCTCTTCTTAGACATTGATAGCACTTGTTTGATAAACTCCTAAAGACCCTTAGGATTTCATTTGCATGGAGAAAACTATCAAACGACAGAGATAGTGGCACTGAGTACCAAGGGTGAGTAGAGAGGGGAGAAATCAGTGTTTCTAGTGCCATGTCCCCTTGTAAGGAATTTCTGAAGCATCTCCCTTCATCTTTTCTCCATGTGCTTGGAGGCTAATTTAAATGCAAAATAAAAACAGGACTAAATACATTCTTATCAAGTAAACAGTGCCATTTGGGTCCAGAGAAGCAAAGAGAAACAATTTAAACTCCTTTAGAAGCTATAAGTAATTGACAGCCAAGAGCCTTAAGAACTCTGAACAGTCAGTGAGGTGTTCCCTTAAGGTTTGGGTACAAGGATCTTGCTATGGCCAGGATTTTCCTTTGATGATTGTAGTTATCTGCCTACTTGTTAGTTCTATTGACTTATTAAGTCAAAGACTCTCACTTTTGTAAAAAATAGATGAGGTGAGAATAGGATAAAATTTGTTCTCTTACTGGCTAAAATTAGCTCTCTTATTGGCTAAATCAATTCTGGGGGGAATTGTTTTTTTTTTTAATCAACTGCCATCTTCTTGTTAGGTCATCCCTTTCTGACAAATGAGGAGCTCACCACACTCCCCATTGTCAAAGTGCTTCCCTCCAGTAAATACACCGGTACGGAGTTGAAATCAGTCATTCGAATGTTGCGGGGTTTACTAGATCAAGGAATTCCGTCTAAGGAGCTAGAGGTAAGGGGCTTTTGACAATTGTTCTTTCTCCAACAAAGTTTTCTGCAAGGTTAGGAGAAATTTTAAGAATCTTGAAAATGTCTATTACTTTACAACTTCCAACTATAAAAGTACCATCTTGTCATTTCTAGCAGTAAATTAATTTTTCTAATTAGGATCCTAATAGTATTGATTTAAAGGGGTCTCTTTAGCAGCTTCGGAGCTTGATAAATCTCCCTGAAGATTATCCTCATATGTAAGGCTAAAGAGTTTTTTTAAAAAGTCAAGTATCAATTCCAACCATCCACTAAACTTCATAGTTAATACACTAAAGATGTGATTCATCGTTAGCAACAGTTTTTATTTTAATACAGCTCCAAGAATGTGCCCCCCAGTTCAAAACAGCAGTGCTTCGGAGGCCTTGCTCCTGTGGTCTTGCTGGCCCCATCCATTACTTACCACTAGGCCAAAGAATAATGTAGCACCACTGTGGTTTGGGGGTCTACCTTGCCCATCTCCCTCAAACCATCTGCTTACTTGCCCACATCCTGAGCTTTTCGTAGACCCTGAAGTGAAAGGAGCTAACTTCTACTGAGAGCTTCAACAGTGTGCTAGATGCTTTGTGTATAATGCTCAAAATATTTTAAATCCCATTGTATGGATTTGGAAACAGGTTCACAATGTTAAGTTATACTCTTTCTCTCCATTTTGCAGAAGTGATTTCTTCTTTAAGGTCTTAAGTTTAAATGTTACCATCTCAGAGACTTTCCATCACAACCCTTTATAAAGCAGATGTTTATTTTTCTGTATCACAGCAGCTTGTTAATTTCTTCAAAGCATATATCGCAATATTTGTTTGTTTACTCTTTTACTGCCTCTTTCTCCCAGTAGCCTGTGGTCTCCAGGACAGCCCAAATCATATCTTCTTTCTCTCTAATGTATTCCCAGCACTTATTACAGTGCCTTGCATATAGTAGGCATTTTCAATGTATATTGGTTGACTTGGATGGCTAGATGGATGGATGGATTAATTAATGAGTGAATGAAAAGTGAGAAAGAGTTGGCTTTAGAATTTAGGACTATCTTACCACAATTCTACCACGTGGAATATTCTGTGACCCCAGAGACAATAATGCAAGAAATTCTGCTCCAGCTCATTACTTTAAGCCAAAATTGTTTTCATGAATTGTGTTTTTTTCTTCTAAAATGAAATTATACACATCTTTAAGCTGAAATTTAAAATTAAGATACAAACTGCTGCCTCACAAACTTAGTTGACTACAACATGTTAAAGATATTTGCAACAATATATTTCAACAACTGATATATTGAATTAGTATTGGGATTGCGGACTTATTTGTCTTGACAGGACATATCTGTTTCTTAACGGTCAAATTTGCCCTGATCGATAGTCAGTTTTTCACCCTGCACATTTAAAGCATTTGCAGGGGCTTCCCTGGTGGTTCAGTGGTTAAGAATCCACCTGCCAATGCAGGGGACACAGGTTCGAGCCCTGGTCCGGGAGATCCCACATGCCACGGGACAACTAAACCTGTGCGCCACAACTACTGAGCCTGCGCTCTAGAGCCCGTCAGCCACAACTACTGAAGCCCACGTGCCTAGAGCCCATGCTCCACAACAAGAGAAGCCACCGCAATGAGAAGCCCGTACACCACAACGAAGAGTAGCCCCCGCTCGCTGCAACTAGAGAAAGCCCACGCACAGCAATGAAAAACCAAGGCAGCCAAAAATAAAAATAAATAAAATAATTTATTTTTTAAAAAAGCATTTGCAATCATTACTGAATTACTGTTTATCTCAACAAATTTAATTTTATTTCCACTTTTGCTTTACAGAATCTTCAAGAATTAAAACCTCTGGATCAGTGTCTAATTGGACAGACTAAGGAAAACAGAAGGAAGAACCGATATAAAAATATACTTCCCTGTAAGTTCCAATTTGGCTTCAAATCAAATGTATTTTTAATATAATTTAAACTGATTTAAAACTTATGTGCTAGTTTACCTTATCTCTCACATAAGTGTGCACACATGCAGACACACACATTCAGAGATTTATATCAGTAACAAATAAATTTATATATACAACCTGAATTCTTTTAAAATTATCTGTGGGGCTTCCCTGGTGGTGCAGTGGTTAAGAATCCGCCTGCCAGTGCAGGGGACAAAGATTCAAGCCCTGGTCCGGGAGGATCCCACATGCTGCAGAGCAGCTAAGCCCGCGTGCCACAACTACTGAGCCTGCGCTCTACAGCCCACGAACCACAACTACTGAGCCCATGCACCTAGAGCCAGTGCTCTGCAACAAGAGAAGCCACCGCAGTGAGAAGCCCGTGCACCGCAATGAAGAGTAGCCCCTGCTCACTGCAACTAGAGAAAGCCCGTGCACAGCAACAAAGACCCAATGCAGCCAAAAATAAATAAATAAATAAATAAAATTTATAAAATTATCTGTGTATTCTGAAAATTGATTAGAGGCATCTTAAACATTTCTTCAGACATTGATGAATTTTTAAAGTCTTTGTAAAAATTGGAATTGGCTTCTAGATAAGCAATTTCTTAGTTCATGTGTCACAATCAAATCTATTTATTCTACTATTTTAAGTTTAGAGGAATGTCTGTGGTACATAACAGCTGTATACGTGTGTGTGGCCACCATGGGACTACCAAGTTGCATTGTTCTTTGAATTGTTTAAGATAACAGGAAGAAAAAATAGCAATTCTTTTTACCTATATTTCACCCATTTCACCGTGTTTTTTTTAAATATATATATATGAATATATGTATATAGCTAAAATTTTAACATCTAGCAACTTCTTATAATAATCACAAGCCACATTTACATATATAGTCATGTTGGATTACATGATATGACATACTGACCTTATCTTTGCCAGGAAGTCATAAATTCAAAGATAAATAACATAACCAATAGTGACAAATCATGCAATAAATAATAATACAATTGAATTTTTTCAATCAAGGTGGAAGACAAAATTCATTTTAGAAAACTTCCTTTAAGAATTGAATCTTAGACAGGATTTTTAAAATGGAATAGATCATGGTTTGGCATAAAGTAGGTGCTAATTGTTTCAGGCAAAAAAATGGCAGACTAGTATCTCAAAGCAGAATGGGATAAGCCATAAATCCAAAACTACTGAGTAGATTTGTTTCCGTGGATCAAGAGATAGAAGTCAAATAATAGAAGGGCAATTGATGGAGGATTTTGAAATCTATTACTAAACGTCATAATTTGGTAATCACAGAAATAACCAGTTATATTTGAGATTGAAATGACTTCTAATGTATAAGTACATACAGATTAATTCTCTTGGATGAGATGGTTTATATACACTTTTTACTGGGGGAGCTTGGTTTGAAAATGTATTTTGACTATATGAAGTTACAATGCCTGGAGAATAAAGTGAGCTACCTTTTTATTTATTGAGTTAGTTTATTATTTTGGCTGCTTACTCAAAAGACTATAATTAGATAAGCAAGAATTAATTGTGTCAATTATATTTGTAATAAGTACTTTAATAGTTTCACTGTAATACTAATTTTTGTTGTATGAAATAATTTTTGAAATTTTCATTCATATTAAATTTACCATTGTCATCATTATTAAAATAACAATGGAGAAGTAGCAAAGTTGTGTTTCCCTAGTTATTAAGAAGTTCTAAATGCATTCATTAATTTATTAATTTTGATTTTTTCCAAGCAAATCTATGTGAACAATATCTAAGTTTTTCCAAAACTGAGTTGACATCTTAAATATACTTATAACATGAGGGAAATGTGCAAAATGATTTGACTGTACTGCAGTTTGAAAATATGCCTTTATTAAAATGTTTTTATGATTTCATCTATGGTTATTAGGAAATTCTAATAATCTTTGACTCACCTTGTCTATAGGGCTCTTGTTTAAAGATGCATGATATAGATGGCTCTGTTTTGTGGTTGGAAATTCACAGACGATGCTACCAGAGTGCCTCTTGGAAATGAAGGTGGATATATCAACGCCAGCTTCATTAAGATACCAGTGGGGAGAGAAGAATTCGTCTACATTGCCTGCCAAGGACCTCTCCCTACAACCGTTGGAGATTTCTGGCAGATGATTTGGGAACAAAAATCCACAGTGATAGCCATGATGACCCAAGAAGTAGAAGGGGAAAAAGTCAAATGCCAGCGCTATTGGCCTAATGTCCTAGGCAAAACAACAATGGTCAGCAACAGGCTTCGACTGGCTCTTGTGAGAGTGCAGCAGCTAAAGGGCTTTGTAGTAAGGGCAATGACCCTAGAAGACATTCAGGTACGTGGATTAACTCTTTCCATGATTACATCAATGTGTTTCTGAATAAAAGCCAGTGACTTCTTGGGTCCCAATTCAGTGGAACTAATTCCATCTACTATCCTTAATCTAATATAAGCTTAAATGTGACCCTCTTCATGAATTCTGCCAAATAGTCTCCTCCAGTATGTACTGTATTAAATGAAAATGATAATACAGGACTTTTACAGGATCAACCATCATCCTTTGCTTTGTGATAGATAGCACAGAATGGCTCAGAAGCTATGTGCTGGAAACATATTTTTCAGGTCAAAACTCTAAGTAGACTCAATAAAACTGTTTTTTAAAACCCTCTAAGTAGCAAATATTCCCCCATAAAGACAATGTATTTGGTAATACAGGAACAATTGTAGCATAAATGTTTGTTATTCACGTAATTCCTATTGCACCCACCTAAGCACTGAATAAATTTAGCTTGAATTAGATAAGTGGGTATACCTTAAGTAAAGCTGCTATTGTTTCCTCACCTCCACACCCCTTCACTTTATTTCTTTCCTCCACCCAGTAATACTCAGTTTAAGTAATGTGTTTCCTATTGGCATTTTAACTTTGTTAAAGAAACAGAATAATTTTACTTTCATAGAAACAAAACTTACTGACTCAGTGTTATTGGTGGCATGTAAACATAGCCTGAGAAATTCCTTCATGATTTTTGATTTGTGGTTTTACAAAGAATTAAAGATTATACTTCCTTATTCATTTACACCAGCCTTCCCATTACTTATGCTAGCACAATTGTTCAATATTCCGTAAATGACTTGTTTGTTTAATCAACACATGTTTATAGAGCTTAGTTAGGCCCTGTTATGGAATATAGGGATTCAGAAGTTAACAACACAAACAAAAGGAAATCCCTGACCTCATGGACCTTACTTTCTAATGAAAAGATACTGCTGTTGATGATGCTGTGAGAAAAACATCATCACAGGGATATCTGAGGGGAGGGAAGCATTTCAGTTAGAAAGAGCAAGTGCAAAGGCCCTGAGACTGAACTATGCCTAGTGTTTTTAAAGAACCAGAGAGGTCCCTATGGCTGGAGCAAAGTGGCCAGGAGCAAGAGGTTAGGTCTGAGAGGTAGCTGGGCCACATCATGTAGCACTTTTAAGCCACTGCAATGACTGTGGCTTTTATCTAAGGTGAATTTGAAATGGGATCATTAAAAAAAGGTTGCTATTCATATCAAAACGCAAATTTGCTTTTAGGGTTTCCAAAAAGTCGTTTTTACCGATATTTAAAGTGTGGATCTAGTAACCTCCTTGATAAAGGCCCTCAGTGTGTTGTTTGATGGAGTCTGTCTTTCACTTTTCCTTGTGTCTAATCCAACGGCCAAGTCAAAATTTAAAAGGACAAAATAATAATAAGAACTAATTATATGTGAACAACGTAGTATGCCTTTATCTACTTATTCTGTTGTACAATTTCAGACGGGAGAGGTGCGACATATTTCTCATCTGAATTTCACTGCCTGGCCAGACCATGCTACACCTTCTCAGCCAGACAACTTGCTCACTTTTATCTCTTACATGAGACACATTCATAGATCAGGCCCAATCACCACACACTGCAGCGCCGGCATTGGACGTTCAGGGACCCTGATATGCATAGATGTGGTTCTAGGATTAATCAGTCAAGATCTTGAAGTGAGTACTCGGAATTTTTTTTATTTATCAGTTTGTATGAATGACAGTTTTCTTACTACATAGAATTGTATTTTAGTAAACGTTCAAAACTGCATAGGCCATAATCAAGAAGAAATAATACTTCAAACTTATATTTATTTTACTGGGTTTTTTGTTATTGTTACCTATAGGTGGGAAATACTTTTGTTATGCAGATTGATGCTAAATAGTCTATCTCTAAACAATTACTCCCAATTTTTAAAATTATTACTAAGTAAACAAAGCTAATAAGAGTATAATCTTACTTAAAACCTAAATTAGTATAAATCACGCTTAGAATGTTAGAATATCTTACTACACATAATATGTAATTAAAAATCATTACCTCTTGAAGAATTTGCTAAAAACAGTTCTGTCTTGCTCTTCACACTCTCATGATAATTTAAGTAGGACAAATGAAATAGTCTGTTTCTCCCTTGGGAAAATAAAAAGATCAGGAATTTTATTCTGAGCAGCAAAATGTAGGAAAAATACTTTGCCTTTTTTTTTTTTTAATGGAGATATTAGAAAGTCAAATTTCAGAGGGAAGAGCATTTCTGTTGGGGATTTTCAAATAGAATAACCTTCCTAATTCTTAAAAAAAATCATAAATAAAATTATCAAATGATGGCAAAGTCAGTTCACCAACTTAATTTTGTCCAGAACAGTTTCTCAAGACTGCTAGAAGGGGAAGGAGATTGGGGTGCAGAAATCTATGTAAGCCACTCCTTAGTGAATCTTTGGGGTTCAAATTCAGTTATCCTTTTTATTTAACATACAGATTCTGTTTCCTTTGGCAGTTTGACATCTCTGATTTAGTGCGATGCATGAGACTACAAAGACATGGAATGGTTCAGACAGAGGTTAGTGTTGGCTGGTGCCTTCTAATGAAGATTTTTGTGAAAATATTTCTAGACTATCTTTTTTAAATGCTGCCTTTTAGTTTAAAAAATGAGGAAATGCAATATCTACAATGAATAGATTACAGAGAATAGGATGGTATATTGGGGGCAAAAATTTGGGGTGGTACAAAATAGCATGTAATTAGTGGCATTCCTTCCTCATTTCCAACGTAAAAAAGAGATAAAAGGTAATCTTCTTGCTACAGAGATTTCCTGAGAGGGAATGGATTCAACAGCATTGACCAGAAGGCAAGAAGGGAGGATGGAGTTGTTTAGCTTGGAGAAGGCACTCTTGGGAAAGTGTTCATTTATCCTCTGTTTTGATCATTTTCATTTCTCTTACCTAAAGTCAAAACATGGGTTAAATCACCCACTGACCTACAGACTTGGGTCCTTCCCAGGGACTGCATTACTTAGAGTGTCTGTCTGCTCTGCATAGTTCCATTATCCTTTTTGTTTGTATTGGGGGAGGGATGTGGAAGCTAGTTTCATATATCTATAAATTCATTTATCTCTACCTCTTGAAGAATATAGAAGTTTATTACTATTTTTAAAATTTAAATTTGCCTACTTTCCCTTCATATACCTTTTTAATTCAAATTAAGTCTCCTAAATATTAAGCTGATTCACAGTCATATTTTTCTAGGTAACAGAAACATACTGATCTGTAAAAGCAGTTCTTTAGACCCAGGAAGTTCACTTGTTTAACAGATGTTTATTAAGTGCCTACTATATGCCAGGCACTTTTCTAGATGCTTGGAACGTATCAATGAATAAGATGAAGATCGCTGATGCAATAACAAAGATCTTCTAGTGGATGGTGATGAGGAAGGCAGACAATAAACCCATTAACTGAGTAGACGATATAGGATCTTTGAAATTGATAAGTGCTTTAGAGGGAAAAAGTAGGGTAAAGAGGATGAGTCATGGAAGGTTGGGGTGCTATTTTAAATAGAGTGGCACCACTGAGGATGTAACCCTTGAGCAAAGATTTGAAGGACGTGAAGCAGGTGGTCACACAGATGTCTGGGGGTGAGAGCCTTTCAGGCAGACAGAGCCACCTGCGAGGAGGTCCAAGGTGAGAGTGGGTCTTGTGTGTTCGAGAATAATCATGGCCAGGGTGTCTGAGGTGGAGGCAGCAGGAGGGGAAGTGCAAGAGGAGGTGACGGGGCCAGGGCCTGGGCTTTCGTCTGAGTGAGATGGGGCCATCGCAGGATTGTCTGTATAAAATGACATGATCTGACTCCCATTTTAAAGGACCACTCTGGCTGCTGTGTTAAAACAAGACCAAACTGAATTAGGAAGGAGGGTGCAGGGTTAGAAGCAGGAGGTTGGTTAGGTAGCAAGCAGTGGTGGCCCAGATTGGAGTGGTGAGTGTGGATGTAGGGAGAAAAGGGCATTATGTGAAGTGTTTGCTAATGGATTGTTTGTGGCATGAGAGAAAGTCAAGGATAAATGTGTGGAAAATGTGGGCAAATTAAAATTCAGGTGGGCAAAAGGAAATAAAAGGGTGACTTGTATTCTTCTTCTTCAGAGTTGTTAACATTTTAGGCAACATTCCGAACATTCTTTAGTGCACAGTGTGTGTGCTCACATGCACACAACTGTTTTAAATGAGATTCAACTGTAGTTATTACTGTTACTTTCCACTTAGTATACTGTAAATTTCTCCCATTTATTTTCAGGCTCATTAATTCCTTGCCAAATAACAGGAAAACTCAGATCCCTGCACTATCAACTTAGTAGAGAGTTAATTTCACTGAAAAAGTTAATTTTCAAAAACACATTGATTTTTGAAATCAAAAATATTCTTTTGTTCCAAAATATTTAAAGACAGTTATTTTGTGTAGTTTCTTGGGTATTAATTTCTTGACATTTCAGAACATCAAGACGAGTTCAATAAGTCTAGAGGAAATTTTGTAGGAAGTTTATTTTTCCATTATAAAAGCAAATCATAAAAATCACCAAAGCACAAAAAAATAGAAGTGGTCCACCCATCAGAGACAACTTCAGTTAGCACTCACCACCCACCCCCAAGGCTTCTTCCCTCCACATTTTGTCAATCTGGTTTCTGTTTCTTATAATTTTTGTGACAGTGCACAATTCTATGTCCTGCTTCTTACATTCAACCCTATGACATAATTTTTCATGTTTTCAAAAGTACTCAAGCATCACTTCCAGTAGTGGTGAAGCTATATATATATATATATATTCAAATTATACATCTAAAGTCTTCTCTCCCTCTCTTTTTTTTTTCCTCTTTTCTTTTTTTTTTGGGGGGGGGGTGCTATAGGATCAGTATATTTTCTGCTATCAAGTCATCCTTTATGTCCTGACACGTCTTCAAGCTGAAGAAGAGGAGAAAGAGCAGGCCCAGCCTCTGAAATGACATGACAAGAACAGCCTTCTGGATGTCTGTCCACTTCTCTCCTAACTTCCAGCAGATGCTCCTGCTGTCTATTTAAAATAAAGATCACAGGGCAGTAAGTCCATAAAACATCATTATGCTTATTCTCCTCTACCTTAGAGGGGCATTCTTAATAACAATAAATAATGGTAAATGCTGTATTTTTACAGCTACTTTAACCTGTGATAATTATCAAAGATTTTTTTAACACTAACTGAATAATGCATATCTTAGGGATGATTAAGGCAGCATTTGACTATAGTTGACATTGTTACAAGGACACACTGAGACTATTTTTAATGCACCAATCTTGTTTATAGCGAAATTATTTTCCAGTATTTTTTAAAAACTAGAGCTATTTTATAGGGGATACTTGAAACCAGTATTTAAGCTTTAAATGACAGTAATATTGGCATAGAGAAAAAGGTAGCAAATGTTTACTATATCAATTTCTAATGTTTACTATCTAGAACTTCCTGTAATATATTTATATACTTTTTCATGAAAATGGACATATCAAATGTTTGTAACTGCATCATGTTATACATCATCTCACTTTGTAAATAAAAATACACATTAAAACATGAACAAGCCAAAAGTGTGGGCAGACAAGTTAAACATTTTCAGTGTGCTATTTTTTTTTTTTTTTTTTTTTTTTTTTGCGGTACGCGGGCCTCTCACTGCTGTGGCCTCTCCCGTTGCGGAGCACAGGCTCCGGACGCACAGGCTCAGCGGCCATGGCTCACGGGCCTAGCCACTCCGCGGCATGTGGGATCTTCCCGGACCGGGGCACGAACCTGTGTCCCCTGCATCAGCAGGCGGACTCTCAACCACTGCGCCAGCAGGGAAGCCCAGTGCGCTATTTTTTAACAACATTCCAGGCCTCTGGGAAGGCAGGAACTTCTGGACCCCAACTTCCATATCCCTACTGGGTGCCGGTTGTGCCAGCCACAGGCCCTGGGAGTGTTGTCAGAACCCCTGGTAGATCTTCTCCAGGCTCTGATGGTGAGGATCAAGTACTGACTAACAGTGGCTAAGAAATTCATTCTACCTTCCTGCTGCCTTCCTGTGAGCCTGACTGGTACATAAGTCAGAATTTTCAAGTCTTAGTTGTTGTAAAACTCAGACTATCTCATGAAACAAAACAATATCACACTACCTGGGAGGTTTATATTTGATTCTGCCTAAAAGGAAGAGATCAGCTTCAAAGAACCTGCTTCTGATTCTCAGTACTGAACGTATTTCGCTAACTCCTAATTGTGACAGCATTCCTCCACTCAGTCGTGAGTGACGCCATCCCAAGACCCCAGAAACTGCTTGGTTCCTTCTCATCATTTAATTGATGAGTTAATTCTGAGCTAGTTAATTGGAATTTCTGATCTTACCCAAGTGCAACGATTTTCTGGGACCTACTCCTGAAGAGCTGAGGCTATTTAAGGGCAGAAGACAGTGTCAGGAAATGCACAAAACCCCACAGGGATATGTATGACTCCTCGCCGGGTAGCAAGTTTGAATCCTACCTCAGAAGTGGCTCTGAATCTGGCAAGAGAAGTATCACCACCATCACTTCCACTTCAATCAGAACAGTTTCTACAGATTGAGTTGTAGCTAAAGATTTGGAAAAAAGGTTTCTATTGCTTTAAAAGATTTTTAGAAACTACTGAGTGAGTTGGAATCATGAGACCTTGTTTTCCTGTCATAAGCACAGGAAACAAGGCCAGCAGGGTCCAGGAGCCAGTACAGCTGGAGGTGATTAGCTACCATGTGAAGTCAACAGAAATAGAGGGGGAAAGCTGGAGAAGGATCCTTTGTCTGGAAAGAATGTAGCTAGGAAATGGAAACTGTGGGAAGAAAATGTGGGTTTCGATTTACAAACCCTGAATGGAAACTTTTTTTTTAAATAAATTTATTTATTTTATTTATTTTTGGCCATGTTAGGTCTTTGTTGCATGTGCGGGCTTCTCATTGCGGTGGCTCCTCTTGTTGTGGAGCACGGGCTCTAGGCACGTGGGCTCCAGTAGTTGTGGCACTCAGGCTCAGTAGTTGTGGCTTGCGGGCTCTAGAGCGTAGGCTCAGTAGTTGTGGCACACGGGCTTAGTCGCTCCATGGCATGTGGGATCTTCCCGGACCAGGGCTTGAACCCATGTCCTCTGCATTGGCAGGCAGATTCTTAACCACTGCACCAACAGGGAAGCCCTGGAAACATAATTACAGTAAAAATGTTACTGCCCTCATCCGGGATGTGGCTCCACTACCATGGAATGAGGTGAGCCATTTGCTAGGGCCACGCTGGTTAGAAAGCATGGCGAAGCCACAGAGCCAGGGTGGCACATGGAGACACTCCAATAGCCAATGAATGAATAAATACTACTTGGCTCTAACGCACATTAGATAGCTAAGTACTATAAAATATACACCCAAACGTATAATGGCTCATACATAATAGAAGTTTATCTAAGAGATCTGGGCAAGAGAACAGCTCAGCAGGGCAGCTCTCCTCCCTCTGACTGTTAGGAACCCAGGCTGATGGAGTTTCTGTAATCAACACATAGCTTCCAAGGTCATCCTGGGAATCGTTTCCATTTCCCCAGCCAGAAACAGGGGAAAGAGTAGGGACACCTGTGGGGGATTCTTTGAGCTGGGCAGGCCTGGAAACAAAGCACATCACTGCCATTCATTCTATCAGCAAGGACTGGCCAAATGGTGGCCCTACGCACAAGGAAGCTGGGAAATGAGTTGGCTGAGCAGCTGATTCCCAGTGACAGACAACTCTCTGCTATAGAAGGAGAACCACAAGTCGTGATGGAATCTATTTATAAAACTGAACTAAAGTTGCATATTTTAAAAGAATATCTTAATTTAAAAGAATATCTTAATATAGTCACTGCAAGATTGGATACATCATTTTGTCCCTAAGTTTGGTATATGTCATTAGTAGAAATATTTCTGTATTATGATAAAAAGAAGAGAAATGGCTATTGAGAAAAGGTCAGGTGTTCACATCTGTGGTTCCAAACAGCCTGCTAGATCTCTTGGTTTTAAGTCTGTTTGGGACTTCCCTGGTGGCGCAGTGGTTAAGAATCTGCCTGCCAATGCAGGGGACACAGGTTTGGTCCCTGGAGCGGGAAGATCCCACATGCTGTGGAGCAACTAAGCCCATGTGCCACAACTACTGAGCCTGAACTCTAGAGCCTGTGAGCCACAACTACTGAGCCTGCACGCCACAACTACTACTGAAGCCCATGTGCCCTAGAGCCCATGTACCTCAACTACTGAGCCCACACGGCACAACTACCAAAGCCCGCGCACGCTAGGGCCTGTGTGCCGCAACTTCTGAGCCCACAGGCTACAACTACTGAAGCCCGTGTGCCCAGAGCCTGTGCTCCACAACAAGAGAAGCCACCACAATGAGAAACTCGCACACCACAACAAAGAGTAGCCCCTGCTTGCCACAACTAGAGAAAACCCGTGCACAGCAACAAGGATACAAGACAGCCACAAAAAAAAATGTCTAGTTATCTAAATGCAATGTGATACATCCAAGAAATGAACAACTCACCAAAGCAGTCTTTTAGTCAGATGTCTTGATGGTGGACAATGTGTTCCCATTTTACATAATTCAGGGTACCTTGTCATGGAGGAGATAAATGTAACAAATATTGCATTGACCTGCATAATATTTTAAAGCCAATCTAAATTTTAATATATCAATTTTGAATTACAGTTGACTGCAAGTAAGCAAAAACTAGCCCTACAGACTTACACAAATTAGAGGTTTCTTTCTTTAAGAAAACAAGTTCACAAGTAGACAATTGCTGGGATTGATTCTACAGTTAGATAATGTCAGATATAGTCCCATTTGTTTATTTCTGCTTTTTTTTTCCTTTCCTGAGGACACATAGCCAAAACATTATTGCTAAGACCCATGTCAAAGAGCATACCACCTATGTCTTCTTCTAGAATTTTTATGGTTTTAGGTCTTATATTTAAGTCTTTAATCCATTTTGAGTTTATTTTTGTATATGGCATGAGAAATAGTCTAGCTTGATTCTTTTGCATTTAGGTGTCCAGTTTTCCCAACACCATTTATTGAAGAGGCTGTCTTTTTCCCATTGTATATTCTTGCCTCATTTGTTGTAGATTAATGCCACATATGAGTGTGGGATCATTTCTGAGCTCTCTATTCTGTTCCATTATCTATGTCTGTTTTTGTGCTAGTACCATACTGTTTTATTACTGTAGCTTTCTAGAATAGTTTGAAATCAAAGTGTGTGATGCTTTCACCTCTGTTCTTTCTCAATATTGTTTTGGCTATTCAGGTTCTTTTGAGTTTAATACAAATTTTACAATTATTTGTTCTAGCTCAATGAAAAGTCCATTGGTATTTTGATAAGGATTGCCTTTGGGTAGTACAGTCACTAACAATATTAATTTTTCCAATCCATGAGTACAGTATATCTTTCCATTTGTTTGTGTCATCTTCACTTTCTTTCATCAGTATCTTACAGTTTTCTGAGTTAATGGTCTTTTACCTCCTTAGATTTATACCTAAGTTTTTTGCTTTTTTGTTTTTTTGTTTACCAGTACGCGGGCCTCTCACTGTTGTGGCCTCTCCCGTTGCGGAGCACAGGCTCTGGACACGCAGGCTCAGCGGCCATGGCTCACGGGCCCAGCCGCTCCACAGCATGTGGGATCTTCCCAAACCGGGGCACGAACCCGTGTCCCCTGCATCGGCAGGCAGACTCTCAACCACTGCGCCACCAGGGAAGCCCTATACCTAAGTATTTTATTCTTTTTTGATGTGATTGTAAATGGAAATATTTTCTTAATTTCTGCTTCTGATAGTTTGTTGTTGGCGTATAGAAACACAACAGATTTCTATATATTAATTTTGTATCCTGTAACTTTACTGGATTCATTGATGAGCTCTAGTTCTAGAAACACCAGTTGTTTTCTGGTGTTGTCTTTAGGATTTTCTATGTATAGTATCATGTTATCGGCAAACAGTGACAGTTTTACTTCTTCCTTTCCAAGTTGGATTTCTTTTATTTCTTTTTCTTGTCTGATTTTTATGACTAGGACTTCCAGTACTATGTTGAATGAAAGTGGCAAGAGTGGACATCCTTGTCTTGTTCCTGATCTTAGAGGAAATACTTTCAGCTTTTTACCATTGAGTATGATGATAGCCATGTGCTTGTCATATATGGCCTTTATGATGTTGAGGTATGTTCCCTCTATACCCACTTTCTGGAGAGTTTTTATCATAAATGGATGTTAAATTTTGTCAAAAGCTTTTTCTGCATCTATTGAAATGATAATATGATTTTTATTCTTCAGTTTGTTAATGTGGTGTATCACATTGATTGATTTGTGGATATTGAGCCATCCTTGCATCTCTGGAATAAATCCCACTTGATCATGGTGTATGAACCTTTAACGTACTGTTGAATTTGGTTGAGGATTTTTGCATTTATCGTCATCCGTAATAGTGGCCTGTAATGTTTGTGTTTGTGTGTGTGTGGAGGGGGCGTATCTTTGTCTGGTTTTAGTACAAGGGGACACTGGCCTTATAGAATGAGTTCAGAAGTGTTCCTTCCTCTGTAATTTTTTGGACGAGTTTGAGAAGGATAGGTGTTAACTCTTCTTCTTTTTTTTTTTAAATATTTATTTATTTATTTGGTTGCACCAGGGCTTAGTTGTGGCATGTGGGCTCCTTAGTTGTGGCATACAAACTCTTAGTTCCAGCATGCATGTGGGATCTAGTTCTCTGACCAGGGATCGAACCTAGGCCCCCTGCATTGGGAGCGTGGAGTCTTAACCACTGTGCCACCAGGGAAGTCCCTTAACTCTTCTTTAAATGTTTAGTAGAACTCACCTGTGAAGCTGTCTGGCTCTGGACTTTTGTTTGTTGGGATTTTTAAAATACTGATTCAATTTCATTGATAATTGAGATAATTGGGCTGTTCATATTTTCTATTTTTTCCTGATTCAGTCTTGAGGTATTGTGCATTTCTAGGGCTTTGTCAGTTTCTTCTAGGTTGTCCATTTTATTGGTGTGTAATTATTCTTAGGAATCTCTTATGATCCTTTCTTTTTTTTTTTTTTTTTTTTTTGTGGTATGCGGGCCCCTCACTGCTGTGGCCTCTCCCGTTGCAGAGCACAGGCTCCGGATGCGCAGGCTCATGGGCCCAGCCGCTCCACAGCATGTGGGATCTTTCCAGACTGGGGCACAAACCTGTGTCCCCCGCATCAGAAGGCGGACTCTCAACCACTGCGCCACCAGGGAAGCCCCTTTTCTTTTTTTTTTTTTTGCCACACTGCACGGCATGTGGGATCTTAGTTCCCCACCCAGGGATTGAACTCGTGCCCCGTGCAGTGGAAGCGCAGAGTCCTAACCACTCGACTGCCAGGGAATTCCCACTTATGATCCTTTGTATTTCTGTGGTGTTGGTTGTAACTTCTTTTTCATTTCTGATTTGGGCCCTCTTTTTTTCTTGATGAATCTAAAGTTTTATCAATTTTGTTTATTCTTTCAAAGAAATAGCTTTTAGTTTCATTGAACTTTTCTATTTTTTTAAGTCTCTATTTCATTTATATCTGCTCTGATTTTTATTATTTCCTTCCTCCTACTAACTTTGGGTTATGTTGGTCTTTTTTTTTTTTTCCTTTAGGAATGAGGCTAGGTTGTTTGAGATTTTACTTGGTTACTGAGGTAGGCTTGTATCACCATAAACTTCCCTCTTAGAACTGCTTTTGCTAAAAGATTTTGGATCATTGTGTTATTTTCACTTGTCTCCAGGTATTATTTCATTTCCTCTTTGATTTCTTCAGTGACCCACTGGCTGTTTAGTAGCACATTGTTTAATGTCCACATTTGTAGGTTTTGCAGGTTTTGTTTTTTTTTCTTGTAGTTAATTTCTAGTCTCATAGCAGTGTGGTCAAAAAAGATATATGATATGATTTCAGTTCTCTTAAATTTACTGAGACTTGTTTTGTGGCCTAGCATTTGATCTATGCTGGAGAATATTCTGTGTATGTGCCCTTGAAAAGACTGTATTCTGCCTTTGGATGGAATGTTCTATATAAATATCTATTAAGTCCATCTTGTCTAATGCATCATTTAAAGCCAGTGTTTCCTTACTGATGTTCCATCTGGATGATCTATCCATTGAGGTAAGTAAGGTGTTAAAGTCCCCTACTATTATTGTGTAACTGTCAATTTCTCCCTTAATGTTTGTTAATATTTGCTGTAAGTATTTAGGTGCTCCTATGTTGGGTGCATACATAATTACAATTTTTATATCTTCCTGTGGGATGGATCCCTTTATCATTATGTAATGTCCTTCTTTGTCTCTTGTTACAATCTTTGTTTTAAAGTCTATCTTGTCTGATATAAGTATTGGTACCCCAACTTTCTTTTGTTTCTCACCACTCTTATTCAACATAGTTTTGGAAGTTTTAGCCACAGTAATCAGAGAAGAAAAAGAAAAGGAATCCAAATCGGAAAAAAGAAGTAAAGCTGTCACTGTTTGCAGATGACATGATACTATACATAGAGAATCCTAAAGATGCTACCAGAAAACTACTAGAGCTAATCAATGAATTTGGTAAAGTAGCAGGATACAAAATTAATGCACAGAAATTTCTGGCATTCTTATAAACTAATGATGAAAAATGTGAAAGTGAAATTAAGAAAACACTCCCATTTACCATTGCAACAAAAAGAATAAAATATCTAGGAATAAACCTACCTAAGGAGACAAAAGACCTGTATGCAGAAAATTATAAGACACTGATGAAAGAAATTAAAGATGATACAGATAGGTGGAGAGATATACCATGTCCTTGGATTGGAAGAATCAACATTGTGAAAATGACTCTACTACCCAAAGCAATCTACAGATTCAATGCAATCCCTATCAAACTACCACTGGCATTTTTCACAGAACTAAAACAAAAAATTTCACAATTTATATGGAAACACAAAAGACCCCGAATAGCCAAAGCAATCTTGAGAACAAAAAAAGGAGCTGGAGGAATCAGGCTCCCTGACTTCAGACTATACTACAAAGCTACAGTAATCAAGATAGTATGGTACTGGCACAAAAACAGAAAGATAGATCAATGGAACAGGATAGAAAGCTCAGAGATAAACCCACGCACATATGGACACCTTATCTTTGATAAAGGTGGCAGGAATGTACAGTGGAGAAAGGACAGCCTCTTCAATAAGTGGTGCTGGGAAAACTGGACAGATACATGTAAAAGTATGAAATTAGATCACTCCCTAAGACCATACACAAAAATAAGCTCAAAATGGATTAAAGACCTAAATGTAAGGCCAGACACTATCAAACTCTTAGAGGAAAACATAGGCAGAACACTCTATGACATAAATCACAGCAAGATCCTTTCTGACCCACCTCCTAGAGAAATGGAAAGAAAAACAAAAATAAACAAATGAAACTTCAAAGCATTTGCACAGCAAAGGAAACCATAAACAAAACCAAAAGACAACCCTCAGAATGGGAGAAAATATTTGCAAATGAAGCAACTGACAAAGGATTAATCTCCAAAATTTACAAGCAGCTCATGCAGCTCAATAACAAAAAAACAAACAACCCAATCCAAAAATGGGCAGAAGACCTGAATAGACATTTCTCCAAAGACGATATACAGACTGCCAACAAACACATGAAAGAATGCTCAACATCATTAATCATTAGAGAAATGCAAATCAAAACAACAATGAGATATCATCTCACACTAGTCAGAATGGCCATCATCAAAAAATCTAGAAACAATAAATGCTGGAGAGGGTGTGGAGAAAAGGGAACACTTGCACTGTTGGTAGGAATGTAAATTGATACAGCCACTGTGGAAAACAGTATGGATTTTCCTTAAAAAACTAAAAATAGAAGTACCATATGACCCAGCAATCCCACTACTGGGCATATACCCTGAGAATACCATAATTCAAAAAGAGTCATGTACCAAAATGTTCATTGCAGCTCTATTTACAATAGCCAGGACATGGAAGCCACCTAAGTGTCCATCCACAGATGAATGGATAAAGAAGATGTGGCACATATATACAATGGAATATTACTCAGCCATAAAAAGAAACAAAATTGAGTTATTTGTAGTGAGGTGGATGGACCTAGAGTCTGTCATACAGAGTGAAGTAAGTCAGAAAGAGAAAAAGAAATACCGTATGCTAACACATATATATGGAATCTAAGGGGGGGAAAAAAAGGTCATGAAGAACCTAGGGGCAAGACGGGAATAAAGACACACACCTACTAGAGAATGGACTTGAGGATATGGGGAGGGGAAAGGGTAAGCTGTGACAAGGTGAGAGAGTGGCATGGACATATATACGCTACCAAATGTAAAATAGATAGCTAGTGGGATGCAGCCACATAGCACAGGGAGATCAGCTCTGTGCTTTGTGACCACCTAGAGGGGTGGGATAGGGAGGGTGGGAGGGAGGGAGACGCAAGAGGGAAGAGATACGGGCACATATGTATATGTATAACTGATTCACTTTGTTATAAAGCAGAAACTAACACACCATTGTAAAGCAATTATACTCCAATAAAGATATTAAGAAAATTTTAAAAATAAAAAAATAAAAATAAAGTCTATCTTGACTAAGTATTGATACCCCAACTTTCTTTTGTTTTCTATTTGCATGCAATACCTTTTTCAGTCCCCTCGCTTTCAGTCTATGTGTGTCTTTTGATCTGAAGTGGGTCTCTTGTAAGCAGCATATATATGTGTCTTTTTTCTTTTTAAATCCATTCAGCCACTTTATGTCTTTTGATAGAAGCATTTAGTCCATTTATATTTAAAGTAATTATTAATAGGTATATACTTACTGGCATTTTGTTCATTGTTTTCTGGTTGTTTTGAAGCTCTTTTTTGTTCCTTTCTTCTTCTTTTGTTCTCTTCCCTTAGAATTTGATGATTATCTTTAATGTTTGGACTCCTTTATCTTTTTTGTGTGTGTATCTATTTTGGATTTTTTGTTTTGTCATTACCATGAGGTTTAAATATAACAAGCTCTGAACACACATATATATATAAACGCATATATAAATTTAAGTTGATCTCAAGTTCAAATGCATTGTAACAGCCCTACATATTTGCTCCCTCTCCCCACATTTAATGTGTTTGACATCATATTTCACATCTTTTGGTTTTGTGTATCCCTTAACTAATTATTTCGGATATGGATGATTTTAATACTTTTGTCTTAACTTTCCTACTAGCTTTATAAGTAGTTGATCTACTACCTTTACTGTATATTTGCCTTTACCAATGAGATTTTTCCTTTTGTAATTTTCATATTTCTACTGTGGCCTTTTCTTTTCCACTTAGAGACATCTCTTTAACATTTCTTGTACAGCTGATTTCGTTGTGCTGAACTCTCTTAGCTTTTAAAACTTCTCTGTAAAACTCTTTCTCTCTCCTTCAAATCGGAATGATAGCCTTGCTGGGTAGGGTATTCTTGGTTGTAGGTTTTCTCCATCA